>NC_089490.1:289192071-289495102 GCF_036850765.1 Saccopteryx bilineata
CATTTCACTAAACTGTATAAATTATTTAAACATGCCTGGAACACTTATTTTAAAAATTAGAATAGTTGTACTCCAAAGCATGTTGTAGAAATTACATATGACACTTTATGTAAGGTACTAGCAACATAATTTATACTTTAAAATATTTCTACATATATAATTCTCCATAAATAAGATGTGAAAGGTCAATTACTTAATATGTATATATAGATGTATGTGCAAGTATACATGTATAATAATTTTTTTAAGTGAGAGGATATAATTCATCCAACAAAATCTTTCTTGAGTTATTTGCCAAAATGTATTTACAAGAGAGATTATTGTATTTAATTTTCTGATTGCATTTGCCTTTTTAAGACTCTTTTTTTTAACAAAAGGGTAAATTCTTAATAACATTCTTAATCTACACATACATATTTGTGATGTTATTAGAAATAAAGTATTTGGTATGTTAGAGGCAGCTTTTTTTAACAGTAAAGTTTCTTTTTATTGAAGAACAATTTTTTTAAAATGCTCTGAATATTTCTCTTCGTTGTATTTCAGTCAGCATTTTCATATATGTATCAGGTAGATTAAAGGGGGAAACTGGCAATAAAACCCAAAGTCTGAAAGTTTAAATGTAAGATAGACAAGAAACAGAAGTCATAGTTGTCATAGCAACATAATCTTACTATATTCATATTATTCTTTTCTTCACAAGAAGAATTTTCAAAGCTTCATAGAGTTCTTCCAACTATATGGAAATATGGTGTGTGAGAATTTAATATGTAACTTTAAGGCACTATTGATATAGTCCATCTTCAGTAGTAGAAACACACTATTTGACATATAATTCATAAAGTATAGTTATTTAGGGAGATTTCTATTTTTAGTAGTATAATCTTTTAAAAAAATTTTTATTCATTTTAGAGAGAGAAAGAGAGAAGGGGGGAGGAGAAGGAAGCATCAACTCCTATATGTGCCCTGACCAGGCAAGCCCTGAACAAGCAACTCAGCATTCCAGGTCGTCGCTTTATCCACTGTGTCACCACAAGTCAGGCAGTAATTTAATCTTAATGGAATATTGAATAGTCAAGACTATAATTTTGCTTATTTCCGGGGATTCATAAAGACAAAAAGCATCTCATAGTAAAATTTTAGAATCATCTCAAAGTTTTGCTAAATCCAGTTTCTTTTATTTCCTAGTAGCTTATCAGTGACTTTATAATAAAGCAACAGGTATAAAATATCTTTTTTATAGTAAATATCATATATTTTATTCTGAGTATAGACAAGCTTCCTATTTTTTTGATGTCCCAATTTCACCTTAAGATTTATCAGAAAATTAATAATATCACATATACACTAATTCCATAGTCTGTTGCCACCTACCTAATCTTTTGTTTTACAAAAAAAAATGTTTATATTAGAGACTGCAAATAATTATGAAACTTAAAAAAATCACATTGTTTTATTTCAAAAACATTTATTTTTAACTTTCTTTACCTATTTTAATTGATTAAATTATTAATATCATTAATTCTTAAACCACTACACACTTTTGTATAATGAACAATTATTGAATGAGAAAAATTAAAAAATAGAATATAGATTTTAAAAGAAATATGATATGTTTAGTGTATAAAAAGTAATGTAAATGAGCTTTAGATAAAATTTTAATGTCTAGGGAAAAATTAGCAATAATCTTGATACCTTAAGCATAAGCATTTTAAAATATGGTATTATATGCTTAAAACCTAATAAACAACTGTTTAAAACACATCTCTCCTGGAATTTTTTATAAGATACAAACATATTTCATTATATGATTTTAATGAATATTAATGATCAAATAATGAAGGTTCATGTAGGCCATTTAAAAGTATACCAATGCTAAGCAACAAGGTAATTTAATATCTTTATTGTTTCATATTACCTTTCTCTCTCCACATTCACCTTAAAGCTACTAGAAAACATTTGTCCAGCTCTAGATAAAGAAAGATTTTTGGGAGTGGGATAAATTGTATAAAGGACATTAGTTGTGATCATCTAGGAAAAAAGTCAGAGTTGCTAGGGAGACTGGAAAATGCACTTTAAGGACAATATATGTTGTGCAAAATACTTGGAAGATCAAGTGAGAATGTATAACATCGAGTAGCTAGAAAATACCCAGAGTAAGAACGAGCTACCGAGGGAGCCTAACAAAGTCCTAGGATAAAGTCTACCAGCAGATTCCTATGGTTATGCACTCATGGCTCCTTTTAGAAAAACATTTCATTACATAGGTCAATGGTAATAGCCGACATAGCCTGTCATTTGTTATGCCCCCATTCACTTATTGTTGTATCCTGTGGTTGCAGATACCTACCTGCCTTAGGAAATTTCAGGTAAAAAATATTCTCTTAAGCTTAAAATGCAGTCAAATTGACAATGTCTGGTTTGGCCATAGGCAAAATGACTGTTTCTTAAACTTTACTCTGCTCCTCTGATATACTTACATCTATATAACTGAACTAGTGGAAGTGAAGAATATTTTCCTCTGTCACTCTTCCCCATGTGTTTGTGAAGTAGACACCTGACATGCACTATTGTGAATCACATTAGCTGCTTCAGCTTACAGAGGTTTTGAAGAAAGAAAAATTTAATCTCTTAAATTATAACCAATATAAAAATATAATTCCCAACTTTAAGGAGATGTATTTAAAAAGTTCAACTAACTTTACAAAATGCATTTTACCATAAATTTGCTAACAAGCTGAAAACCATAAACTCAGATGGAGTAAGACTGTAAAATTTGATTACATCAGGAATTTAACATAAATATATGTATATTAATCCAAGGGCATAACACAAAAGCAGTAATTTACACACAATGCAATATACTGACATTATATCACAGAAAAGCACACTTGAAACATATATAATCTCATTAACTAATGTCATCCCAATATATTTAATAAAAAGTAATAAAATAAAAGCAGTAAGTTTAAAGTTCACATTATATACTATGTCTGAGCATTAAGTTTTTGGTTTTATTACAATAGTAGCTTCACTTTTTCTTAGATTTAATTGATTTTCAGAAGTCTACAAGAAGAATACTAGAACTTTTTATATTACTCAACTCCTATAAATAATGCAGTGGATTTTGTAAAAGCTCTGCTATTCATTTACCAATTCTGCTGTGCTCTTGTTTGTCTTAAACACACAAAACTACATATTGGTATTCATTATCCCATACATATCTTTAGAGATAGAAATCAATTTTAAAATGAAAGATAAAGGTCACTAAAGGAAAAAATATAAGATTGCTATTTGGTTAGGTTTAAATAAATTTTTTCAAGTGTAATTTTATTTTACAATCACTCTCATAAAATAAGATTAATGATTTACTGTGTAAAGAAAAAAGCAATTGCAAGTTTCTTACATCTTACTTATTTTGACTACAGTAAAATAAATATATTTACTACATTCTCTTTAAACTCAAAAAAAATCTTATTCTTTTCTTTAAGTGAGATGAGGGGAGATAGTGAGACACACTCCTGTATGTGCCCCAACTGGGATCCATCTGGCAAATCCCATCTGGGGCTGATGCTCGGCCCATCTGGGGCCGATGTTCACAACTGAACTATTTTTAGCACATGAGGTGGAGGCTCCATGGAGCCATTCTCAGCTCCTGGGTCAACACACTGGAATCAATTTAGCTATAGCTGCAGGAGGTGCAGAGAGAGAAAGAGAGAGAGAAAGAGAAAGAGAAAGAGAGAGAGAGAGAGAGAGAGAGAAGGGGAAGGGGGAGGGCAGGAGAAGCAGATGGCCTCTTCCCCTGTGTGACCTGACGGGAAATTAAACCCAGTACTTCCACACACTGGGTTGATACTCTACCACTGAGCCAAACAGCCAGGGCTGAAATTTAATTTTCTTTTACTTACATTAAATAAAAACTTTGAGATCCACAGCAATATTTAATATCTGTATCAACTACTTTTTTTTCCTAGACCAATGTTATATTTTTAACCTAATTTATGATTTTATAAATAGATATGTCAGAAGAAAATAAAAATATTCCAAGTATTTCTAAACAAAAAACAGAAGGGTGAAATCAATAGGAACAAATATCTGTATGGCAATCTATCATAGAAATACTATGAAGGCAGCAGAATGACCATGTGAGAGAGCCTGGGGAACCTCACTCTAGCAAAATAATATAACTTGCAAAAAATAAATTTAAATTTCTAGAAAATTTCCTAAAAACACACATCAAATAAAAAATATTTTAAAAATCTACTAAATTTATGTAAGAACAGCCAGAGTCTATAGCATCTCAGCTGCAACCTTGAGCTCCATGTTGGGTTTGTGAAGCCATAGACCCAGGATGCTCTCTTCCCCTCATTTTTGGTCCAGGTCTACATAATTACTCCAGGATGGGCAGGACATTGTCATTTCTTACCATTCCAAGCAGAGGTTCTATTCTAGGCAAAGATGCTGAGAGGTCTGGAGATTATTTCTTCATCTAGCCCCAACTCAAAAGGTGGAAGTCTCACCTGATATGCAGCAGGCTGATAATACTTGGGCCCTGATGACATGTCCCTCAATCCAACTTACTCACAGCATGACATTTCTACCCTGGGAGAGGCTAGACCAGAGGTTGTTGCCACACAGAGATTCTTGCTCATTATGTATGGTTATCATTCCAAGAAAAACACCACTCTTTCCATACCCGTCTCTGGAGCGGAGACACAGAAATTTGATGGGAGAGAAAGCAAGCAGGAGAGGTCTTTATGTAATCATTAAAAAACAGTTTACATTCATCACCTTTCTTGTCTTAACTGATTAAAAAAACCATTATATAAAACGACATGTATACCACAGCATTGTTGGGACTGTAATATATAGACATGTATTATATTTGAAGATAACCATACAAAGTAGACAGATAAAACCAGTCTGTATTGGAGTAAGAAAATAATACCAGATGGTAACTCAAATTCACTGGACCTAATGAAGAGAAGCAGAAGTGGTAAATAAGAACATTAGCATAACAAACCCTGTAAGTAATTAATTGCTCTTCTTTATTTTCTCAGCTTGTAAAAAATGGTATAAAGTTATACAAATAATAATGTATTTCTGAGTTTCAAGATATATAGATGTAATTTCCATGACTGTTATAACACAGAAAATGGGAATAAGAACACAAAGAATTAACTTTCTGTTCTCACTAATTTTATATCAGATTCTGAAACTTACTTTCTGTGTGACATTAAGCAAGTTCCTTACATTATGTCATTAAACTATATCTGCTCTGGGGAGAAATAAATGACATTAAATTATATAACTTTATCACAAATGAATGTATTTTTTTTTTTTTTTTTTTTTTTTTTTTACAGAGGCAGAGATAGACAGGGACAGACAGACAGGAACAGAGAGAGATGAGAAGCATCAATCATCAGTTTCTCGTTGCGCATTGCGACTTCTTAGTTGTTCATTGATTGCTTTCTCACATGTGCCTTGACCGTGGGCCTTCAGCAGACCGAGTAACCCCTTGCTGGAGCCAGCGACCTTGGGTCCAAGCTGGCGAGCTCTTTGCTCAAGCCAGATGAGCCCGCGCGCGACCTCGGAGACTCGAACCTGGGTACTTCCGCATCCCAGTCCGACGCTCTATCCACTGCGCCACCGCCTGGTCAGGCACAAATGAATGTATTTTAAGATGTCAAATTTAAATGGAACTTGTGATTCTCAATTAAAATATTAAATAATTTACTTTTTGGCAAATATAGCTTCATATATAATTGATATTAATTTTCTTTACAAATTTAGCTAAGAAACAATGTCTTTATTTCTATGCAGATTCACTACACTGTAGTATAGTCTTTGAATTTAGATATTAAACTAATATTATTTCTCAGAAAAAGAAACCCATGTTTTCTTAATTTTATGCCATTTATATAACATGGATCTCATTCAGCTATTCTTCTAAGGAATATTTTTTGCTTGAATTACTTTACTAATTTGTTTAGCATCCACCTTGTTTCTTACATGAGTAGAATATTGGTCTTTCATATACACACAATCATGTAGTTATGTTGAATATACTCTCTCTACCTACATATTTATTAAGTACAAGAAAAAATCAACTTCAGTTATGTATTTGGGTGAGCTATTCAAAAGGCTACTGCTTGTGTTTCTCACTCTTTTTATGATAGTGATTGTCAGAGTCTTTGTTAAATGTTTATTTGATATTTATAGTACACTAAATAGTATGTTTCCTTGAAACTTACACCTAGTCCAGACATGAAAATCACATTAAGACATCAGCTGTAACTGAAAATTTTCAGTTTGACAGTAAACTATTATTTATATGAGTAGAAATAACTATTAATTGGATTTAAGGAAATAGTTTCCCCATGTATACTGTTATAACTATTTTTAGAGATGACATATTTAGGATATATTCAAGGGAAAGCAAGATATGGAGAACAGGATTATGTACAGTCTTGAATCTGTTATTGATTTCTTTCACACATTTTAATATTTGGTCTTCCTAGAGCTGGGAAGAAGGTTTAGTGATATGGTTTTGTGATTCAAACAGCTATGTTATTATTCAGTAAGCTAAACTTGTATTATCTATTAAACTTTGGTCTCTTAAGAGAAGTATCTGAGAACAATTGTAAGAAAGATAATCTGTCTTGAAAACAAGGCATTAAATAAATAGTACTACATTGTTAACTATCCCTATTTATAAAAGCTAACTGTAACTACGGTATACTTTAGTAACAATAGATTTTTAATAGCTCCTTCACTCTAGATTGAAAATGTCTGATAAAAAAATCAGTGACCTTTCTGACCAGGCGGTGGAGCAGTGCATAGTGCATCGGACTGGGACTCAGAGGACCCAGGTTCGAAACCCCGAGTCTCTGGCTTGAGTGTGGGCTCATCCTGCTTGAGCACAGCCTCACCAGATTGCGTGGTCACTGATTTGAGTATGGGATCATACATATGATCCCACGGTAACTGGCTTGAGCCTAAAGGTCACTGGCTTGAGCCCAAGGTCACTGGCTTGAGCCCAAGGTTGTTGGCTTGAGCGAGGGGTCACTGGTTCAGTTGGAGCCCCCTGGTCAAGGCACATATGAAAAGCAATCAGTGCACAACTAGGGTGCCACAACGAAGAATTAATGTTTCTATCTTTCTCCCTTTTTGCCTGTTTGCCCCTCTTTTCTTCTCTATATCTCTCTCTCTCTCTGGTTCTCTCTCACTTAAAAAAAAAAAAAAAAGAATCAGTGACTTGATGTTTAGAAACTTGTGGAAATGTCCTCAAGGGAGACTAGAGAGAGATGGATTACTTTGCCCTTTCTCTACAGAGAATAGCCAAAGAACGTAACTTGCAAACATTTCTCTACTGAGGAATTCTCCATTTCTTTGGCTTTCAAATGACAGAATTATCAAACTAACATAGTAGGGCTGCTTGAATTAAATAACAAAAGCATATTAATGGACATATTTAGGAACTATTGCCCAATTGAAAAATAACATTTATATGTTTTGTCATTCTTTTTTAATAGTAAGATATTATTTTACATATACATATATAATATATACACACAAACATTCACATTCTTTTATAAAATGGTTAATTTTATGCTTCAACTTTACAGGACGACAGGGTGCTCAAATATTTCTTTAAACATTGTTCTTATTATTTCTGTGAGGGTGTTTTTGGATGAGATCACCATTTAAAAGTGTAGACTGAGTAGAGCTAATTGTACTCCCAAATGTAGGTGGGCCTCATACAATCAGTTGAAAGCCTGACTAGAACAATGAGACTAGCAGTCCCCTGAGAAAGAGAAAATTTCTTCCGCCTGACTGCTTTTGAACCTGAGCTCTTTTTGAGTCTTGAGCTTTCTTGGCTTACTGACTGGAACCATCCCATAAGCTCCCCTGAACCTCAGTCCTTTGTACTCAAACTATAACTACACATAGACCCTGGGGGGATCTCCAGCTCATTAATTTACCCTGCAAATCTCAGGACGTGTCAGCCTCTATTCTTTATGTTAAAGTATGTGTGTATGTATGCACACACATGCATCCTATTGGTTCTGTTTCTCTGGAGAACCTAGACTAATACATATTGTTAAGCATAAAATCTGAGAGAGAAACTCTTGAGTGGTGAAAGAACTACTGACAGTACATTTCAAGAGAAAGGGTGATACAAAAATGATCAGATATGTTCGTTTTAAATGAGTGCTTAAATATATGAACACAAAATGCTCATCACGTTATGCTCATCTAATAGTATTATTTCTAAGACTGTGGGTTAAGATTAATCTTGTTGGGAAGACAAATTATTAAGGACAATTATATCAAAACATTATACTGAATATTTTATTTATGGTTCACAGTAGTTACATACTTTGAAATAATCTCTATTCTATTTTATAGTCTAAATGTTATATTAACATTTACAGGACAGCAAGACATTTAAAAAAATCTTCTCTGGCATATTGGTTTTCATTTCTACCTCATGAAAAAAACATGTAATTTGTATTAAAACAGTCAAACTCTTTGACATTATTTCCCACCAACTATGAGTCACTTCTTGTCAAACAGTCTCTAGATTGCCTGAATATTTTTAATTTAGTGGGTCATGTTTAGTAGTTTTTTTGTCGGTTTGCTAATGTTGGATATTCTGATATTTGAAATGCATTTGTAATACTTTCTAAGAAGAAATATGTATGATTCAAAGAGTATGAATATATTTTTTGACATAGAATGACAAAGTGCCTTACCAGAATATGAACTGCATTATATCACAGCTGTTTTAGAGAACAGGCTCCCTTTCGCCAAGTCCAGGTAATAATACTTTTAAAATCCATTTCTATGATTAAAATCTCACTAATTTAATTTTGGTTATTATTTCTAATTTTTAATTAAAATGTTATACTTTTTAGCCAATTGTTCTTCTGAGAAATCATTTTTCTTATTGACGTGAAACAGCTTTTTATAATTTAAAGAGATTTTGTATCACTTTTAAAAGTATGCTTCTCCCTGATATTTTAAAGGCATCTATATATTTTTTCTGTTTTGCATTTGTCTTAAACAAGCACATATATCTGCACATGCCATCTTGTAAACCATCAATTTTTTTATTTCCAAAAATTCTGCTAATATAATTATTTTTAACTTCTTTTTTGAGAGAAAAAGAGTGAGAGATAGAGAGGAAAGGAGAGGGATGAGAAACATCAACTCATAGTTGCAGCATTTTAGTTGTACATTGATTGCTTTCTCATATGTGCCTTGATGGGGGGCTCCATCCAAGCCAGTGACCACTTGGGCTTTAAGCCAGCAGCCTCTGAGCTCAAGCCAGCAATTATGGGGTCATGTCTGTGATCCAACACTCAAGCTGGTGACCCTGTGGTCAAGCTGAATGAGCCTCTGCTCAAGCCCATAACCTTGGGGTTTTGAACCTGGGTCTTCAGTGTCTCAGGTCAAGGCTCTATTTACCGTGCCACCACCTGGTCAGGTAATAATTATTTTTTTTAACAAAGACTTGGAATGTCTTCATCATCATAATATTTAATGAGGGTATGAAATGTTCCATTCCTTACTAACTTTCTGACCCTGGGAAAGCTCACAATGCTTGGTGTCTGGGTCCTCATCTATAAGTGTGGATAATAATAGTAGAAACTCAAGAAGACTATTATGAGAATAACTTAATCTATGTATAATGAAAACTTGAAAAAAACATGGTACATAGTTAACACTTAATTATTAACTATGGGCTAACTAAATATATTTGTATATTAGAAATAATAAATATTTCTAAGTATTCGGTCTTCTGGAATTGCTGATCCCTCTTTGACTTACCTATACTTACATGGGAATGAATCACTAATAAGCTTTATTTTCGCTTTATGATACATTTGCTAAATTGTAAGGTCAGAAATAACATAACATTCTTATTCAAATATCTCTTTACTGTTCTTCCACAGATGAAACTATGCATGATTATATCACATTCTCAAATGATCTCTAGTTAAGCAAGTAAACAAAACTAATAAATATCATTGGGATTTTTTTAAATTGTGACTGTGTTAAAGGTAAAGATCAGTGTGTAAAGACTTGACATATTTTTGAATTAAATCTTTTCTCCCAGGAACATCAAAGTCATATAATTTCAAATGTAGGGTTTAATTTGTTATTCTAGCAACTAAGTTGCCTTCTTATAATGACAGAGCAATTTAAAAGGTCAAAATATTTACAGTGTATAAATATAATTGGTTCATGTGTGAAATATAATTGGTGCATCAGTCAATTAAAATAAACTATTTTTACTATTCAATAATTAATTTCTCCAAAACATAATTCTGTAAGGGTCTATCATGAAAACACATATTATATATTGAAAGTTGTGTCTCTAGTGAGTACCACTTAAAGTAGGCATTTAACTGAAACACAGACTGCACAGTGCATGTCTTCCTTCTGTTAATTGGTCTTCAGAGGCTATTTGGAGAGATTCTATTATCATTTCCCCAAACCCCAAAACAATAGCAACATAAGGTCACCTTCCCTTTCTACTAATGAGTATAGGGCTAAAAATGACATAAGAAAGAAAACAAATATAACTGTTTTATTATGATTCTACCTAGTTTAACAGAGATTCTTCCAAAAATGTTGCAAATATACATATAATATCTACCCTGCCAATGTAGGGGTTTTCTTGTAATTGTTTGCATTTGGAAAACTAGCAACAAAAACAGTTGATCAGTACCAGTGTGCAGGTATCTGTTTATTTGTATCAACTTGTTTCAGAGAACTGTAATATATTTAAAGCCACATGCTATTTTTTTGAAATGTAATAAGCATATTATGTTTATCTACTCTTTTTTCATTTAATTTTTCATACTTCTTATTGCATTGTATTTAATTGTTATTTATTATGCACCTATTAATCCTGCATCATAATATAATACACCAAATCAGCATGTTGCTTGACCTATGGTAGCACAGTGCAGAGAACATCGACCTGGAACACTGAGGTCACAGGTTCAAAACCCTGGGTTTGCCTGGTCAAGTCACATATGACAAGAAATCAATAAACAACTAAAATGAAGCAACTATGAGTTGAAACTTCTTGTTCCCCCCTTGCCTCTTTGTAAAATCAATAAAGAAAATCTTTAAAAAAAATCAGCAAGCTATCTAATTCAGTACAAAATCTATTTGTAAAATTTTATGGGAAGGTTAAATAATAAAATTTAGCTTCAGATGTTTACAATAGAATTTTTATGTCTCAAAATATAACTACTAGAAGGCAAAAGCATATAGATTCATTATATAATGGACAGAGATTGTAGTAGCCTCTCAAGTACAGCTGTACACAGAATTATTCATAGAAACTTTACAAATTGAGAATTGCACAAATAAAATGAGATATTAGGTGCTGTGAATTTCACTTCTATACCTTGATTCAAATGTCCTGGCTCATTCACATCACTGCTTTCAAGTCTTAAAACAATGTGCACTTTAAGAACTTAAATATATAGCAATTAAAAATTAAAATTCAACAGCGGTAGAGCGTCGGCCTAGCGTGCGGAGGACCCGGGTTCGATTCCTGGCCAGGGCACACAGGAGAAGCGCCCATTTGCTTCTCCACCCCTCCGCCGCGCTTTCCTCTCTGTCTCTCTCTTCCCCTCCCGCAGCCAAGGCTCTATTGGAGCAAAGATGGCTCGGGCGCTGGGGATGGCTCTGTGGCCTCTGCCCCAGGCGCTAGAGTGGCTCTGGTCGCAACATGGCGACGCCCAGGATGGGCAGATTATCGCCCCCTGGTGGGCAGAGCGTCGCCCCTGGTGGGCGTGCCGGGTGGATCCCGGTCGGGCGCATGCGGGAGTCTGTCTGACTGTCTCTCCCCATTTCCAGCTTCAGAAAAAATGAAAAAAAAAAAAAATTAAAATTCAAAATGCCAGACCACAAAAAATTACACATAAGAAAAATAATTTAAAATGCTTATTATAAGTTTCTTTTAAAAAGAAATTTTATCAATAATCAATAACGTGTTTTTCAAATGATGATGATATTAAATATTCAAGAAATATCCATTTAAATTTATGTTGTTGTATTCAAGTGGACCTTTACAGTTTTATTTAAAACTGAAATTTCATATTGAGTACTTGAGGTTAAGAATTATTTAATAAGAGTATTAAAAAATAAGTGACTATTAAAAATAATTAAACATTCCTAGTTTTTCTAACTTTGCTTGTAATAATATAGAATCAATTATTTTTTATTAATTAGGGTATTTTTCAAATTTAATTTGGTAATAAAGTTGTAAATAGCTATGGGAATAGATCATGTATACATTGTTCAAATTCCTGTATTCTGGTAATTTAAGAAACATTTGTCTCTTAAATACATTAAAGAAGAATTGTTTCCCATAAACAGCACATTTCTGCTATAATCAGTGAGAAATACTGATGAAATACCAAAGTGAAGATATTTGCTCTTGTGATGCCTTTGGAGAAATAAGGGTTTAAAAGTTTTTCAGAGAATACACTATTGGAAAAATGTCTTCAAATAAAATATGTGTAAAACTAAACCATAAGACCAGAGATTTTTTTTTTAATGAGACAAATGTGCTGATGAGCATAAGCTCTAATTTCTGTATATATGGAATAAATTGATTCCTGGTGTTTTACGTGAAATATGCCAGCTAGTGCTTGAACACTTCCGTACTGGAACTGGTACCATATGTAAGAAGATGATGTAATACAAGAGACATAAATGGGTACCCTGGATGCAACAAAGTGCTCCTCAAATATAGATAATGCTGCCGGGAGTCAGGACAATGGAGATGCAAAGACCCAACTCCAAGGACCAGGTTCAGTGATGCAGATCCACTTTATTCAGGAAGTAAGCTAGCTTATATACACAGGTTCAGCCTATAGGGTGTTACAGCGTGTTCCTCAAAGCCAGTGGCTGAAAAGATCAGGGAGCTGTGGGGTTGGCACTAAGTCACTTCCTTATAGTGGGTGAGCTTCCTTCCTGGGTGTGCCCAGGAGCCTTCTGGGAGCTGGAGTATTCTCACAGCATTGCATCAGCCGCAGCTGCTAGGAATGTGCTCTGCGCTCCACCCACAGAACCTAAATAAAACATTGGTAAGACCTGAGTGGAGGGGGGAAAGAAAGATAAAGATAAAAGCAGGGTCTCAAAACCTTGACCACTCAATATAGAAAATGTTGTATGAATGAGAATAAAGATGCATTTTGTTTTCTTTTTGGCACTATTTCCAGAAACTCAATGAAAGACTTGGGCTCTTTTATAATTCAAGGGAGAAAACCATACATTTAAGATCTAAAGCAAACTCTTTTATAGAGTATACCAAAGACTCAATTTCAACTATTATATGTATAGAAATGAAATCTTAACAGAAATGTATCTTAGACTGTAGATATTGTAATAATGGCACAAAATCTTCATGTTAAACTCCCACCCAAACTGTTCTTTATAAAGGTTGTTCCATTATATGTCAATGGAAAAGTAATACACAAACAATGTCTCTCAAGGGTTTATTTATTAGGCGTTTGATTTCAATTCATTAATTATGGTCTTCAAACCAGGCCTTACATGCTTGAGCTACAATCTCTGTCCTTGAAATTCACAGGTTAGAGAGACAAACACAAAGAGGGTTCCCATAGAATGACTATGAACAAGGCATACTTCATGTGAGAAGGCAAGGCGCGTTACTGAGTTGGGTTTTAAACACATGCTTTTACGACACCTGCAAGGAGCGGTTTATTGTACATATCTGGCTCTGAGGGGTATGCTAGATCAAACAACTGCTACACTGGCATGTGAGTTGTAATTCTCCAGTAGAAGTTGGAAGGATGAGCATAAGCAAGAGCAGGATCCAGAGTGCAGAGGCACGAGGCCCTGGCACTTTCTGGTATTAAAGATAAATGAGAGACATGTCTAAAGATCAGCTAAGAAATGAGTCTGGATGGAAACATATGGTTGTTCCCAATGTCTGAAATCTTTCTACTGTCTAGAACTTCTTTGATTCACAGTATGCCTTGCAAAGAATTTGCAACATTTTAAATTTTGATGAAGTGAAAAATAAACTTAAAATATTAGATTTCCTCCTAAATTCTCTTTAGAGTGAATGATTTTAATCATTCTTGTAGCTAATGCCAAAGGAAGAAATGTTACAGATTTACTACACAGATACAAAGTTTTTTAAGATTATTAAGTACAATCAGATTTTTACTATTGATATAAATAGAATAGATATAGCACTCCAGGGAATCCAATTAGGGAAGGCAAGGTTTTTCAAATATCTACCATGTATGTCATATCTATTTTTTCCAAACACTTAACTGAATAAGTACTAACTTATTCATTTATATAAAACAAAAGACAAAACTGAATTCTGGTAGAATATGGAAATAGAAACTGAGAAGTAGCCTTCTTACCCCATACAAGTTTAGCAACGCATACCTCCTTCCTACTATCCGGACACATGCCCTGCAAATCGTATTGAATCATGACGTTAGCGCACCTTTATTTTTGAGTTGCATAAACACACATACACGTACTCAATTATACACATAATTTCCTAGTTCTAATTCATAAGAATTTTCTACTTCTCACTACTTTATCCACCACACATTCCTTAACCATTTCATGTTTTGAACATACCTCTCTGATGAAACATCATTCCTAACTTAGTGCACACATTTTTTCCTATAAACAAAACTCTGTATCCTTGTATTATAATGTTATATTTCAAAATTATAATAGTTGTATTTTATTTCAGTTGTGGGAGCTCATTGGAAGGTGCATCCTTATTCCCCAGAGAGATTAGGAAAGCCATTATAGAAGATTAGTATTTAAAGTGGGACTTGAAAATGGGAACCAGGGGAAGTAGTACAGAAGAGAAGTACTGGGCTTAAATTGTGGAAGAACCTGAACATCACGTTAAGGAATACAAACTTTATAGGATAGATACAGTTCAGGCATAAGTAATGCCAAGCCATTTGAAGTCTTTAAATTAGGGGTAACTTGATCTGCCTTCTGTAGCACAGAAGTAATTGGATTGAAGAGTTAGTACAGTGGGCAGTTATAAATTTCCAGTTAGAAAATTACAGCAGTGATGCAGATGAGGCTATGAAAACCTAACTGAGATAACAGCAATAGAATAAAACTTCAAGGATCAAAAAATTACAAGCCACAATATATGATCATGGGGATATAGAAAGAGTCAATATCCAAAGAGATGTTTCTAAGTCAGAATGATGAGTTAGTGGCTAATCTCTACAGGACAGTGTGAGAGATGGAGTAATGTAAAATGTACTAGAGTGGTTAATTCCTGGAAACTGATAACACCCTTAAAGGAGAGAATTCAGATTTAGAAATAAATGGGGGAAGTAAGGAAATAAATATAAAATTAGGTTTTCAACAGTAAAGTACCTGCAAGGTATGAAGTTAAGGCCATTTGACACCGAGATAGGTGGCTCTGCAGCGCAGAGGAAAGATCTCAGCTGAGTATGCAGATATGTGGTGGTTAATATTGGTTGATATTTTACATTAGAAAAGTATACTCAGTAAAAGGGAGGGAGAAGAAACATGAGGACCAGGTTTATAAGCCTGGAATAAGAACAAATGATTTACGCTTGACCAGGTGGTGTTAAAGTGGATAGAGTGTTGGACTGGAACATGGAGGATCCAGATTTGAAACCCCGAGGTCGCTGGCTTGAGCACAGGGTCACTGGCTTGAGCATGGAATCATAGACATGACCTCATGGTCTCTGGCTTGAACACAAAGGTCTCTGGCTTAAACCCAAAGTTGTTGGCTTGAGCAAGGGGTCACTCGCTCTGCTGCAGCCCCCCCAGTCAAGGTACATATGAGAAAGCAATCAATGAACAACTAAGAAGCAAAGAATTGATGCTTCTCATCTCTCTCCCTTTCTGTCTGTCCCTTCCTCTGATTCGCATTCTGTCTCTTAAAAAAAAAAAAGAACAACAACCAAAAAAGAACAAATGATTTAAAATAAACCTTTGAATTTTAGGAAATAAGGCTAAGAAATGACTTTACTGAGGCTCTGAGAACAGTTAGAATTATTGAGATTGGAAGAGAAGTAAAAGAAGGAAAGACAAATAAATGCTTTAATTTGCAGGAATGGGAAGATTTGGGTCACAACTTAAGAAGGTAAGATAGAATAATATAGAATTTCTTTAAGATGGCACTCATCTAAAACATTTGTAAGATATAGCAAGACAATCAGCAGTCCCTTTTTGAGAATATGTGAGTAACATAGACATTTACAAAGATAAAATAATTTCATCATGACCAGAATAAGATTACTACTATAATCCAAGTACTTGATCGTTTCCCCACAATACCTGTTCTCAGTTAGTGCCTTATGCTCATGCCAACATACTGTAGCTAAGAATCTTTTATATCTGTGATTATTTTCACATATGAAGTTAACATCACTTGTTGAGATATCATATCAAAATCATTTTGATTTTTCAGTGAAAGTTACCTGTTTAACCTCTGGAAGATTTATCAACTTTCTTCAGAACAATAATATAGAATATTAATGTTTCCTATGCCCATTTGAAAGGTGTTTGCAGCAGTTTCAGTTGCCCATTGATTTATCTGCTGTCAAACCAAGATCATGTATTCACACGTAATTCTGAAACTGTTTTGGGCATGTTTTTCAGCTATCAGAACACATTCTTACAACACTTACCATTATTCTCAAAAATCATAAAACACTTGACAGTAATATTCTGATCATTTTTTTTACAACACTGATGATAAGATGCTACCATACACACTAATTTTTATGGGATAATAAAATATCATTCAATATAGATCAACATTATAGTCACAGTTTGAAGACTATTGGTCCATAAAAATCTATTTGGATGATGTTCTCTACACAGTTAGCCAGCAGAGCCTATGCTGTTTCTAGAAAAAATTATCACCTTAAGACTTAACATAGCTCACTGATGTGGTATAGTTTAATTTCTATCATTTATATGTAGTGATATTCAAAAAATAAAAAATGAAATCTAGAATTAGCTATTAAAAACTAAATGAATTATATTACAGAAATAGCTGTTTTTTATTTGTTTTTGATTCATGGCAGGAACAATTAATATTGTTCTAGGCATAAATTCATAAAATTTTCTGCATGGATAGCCTCATTAGAGAAAATGTTTGTACTTAAATACCCATGAAAATTCTTTTAGTATTTGTTAATATAAAATATTAGAGGGGGGAAAATACTTAATGTACAATGTACTAAGTTAACAGTAGAGTGACTTTAGTAATTAGTCTTTCAAAGAAACCAAACACTATGAAAGCTCTATTAACAATGATGTTCATGAAGCATCATGCCTTTTTTTTTGTCCTTTTCTCTCAAATATAGTGTTATTCTAAATATGACACTTTGCTCATGCACACCTTTATCTAGCTCTGCCTCCTCTTCGTTTTAAGTCCTTAGGATGCAGTAGCAAATAAAACTGACAAGCCTTATCTGCTTGTGTTAACAAACCCCTGAAGAAGACAGACATGTAAAACAACATACAAACACCCAAATATGTGATGATTTCTCATAGTGTCAATCTGTTAAGTAGAAAATCTTTTAATAGAGAAGATAGGAGAGATACAGAAGAAAGAGAACATAGCTAGAATAAAATGGCCCTAATCTCCTGATTAGGTGATGTTTGGCTCAGAACAGACTGACAAGAAAGACCCAGGCACCCTAACTCTTATTTCAGTGTAATTTACAATAGCCAAGATATGGAAGCAACACAAGTGTTTTTCAATGGATGAGCTAATAAAAACAGTTTGGTACATATATGCAATGGACTATTACTTGGCTATAGAAAAGAAAGAAATCTTATCATTGCAAAAACATCAATGAGCATAGAAGGTAATATGCTAAGTGAAGTGAGACACACAAAGACAAATACCAAATGATCTCACTTATACATGGTATTTAAACAACAGAATAAACAAACCAACAAAACTGAACAGACTCATACATATAGAGAAAAAACTGATGTAAGCCAGAGAGGAGGATGGTTGGGGACTGGGTTTAAAAGGTGAAAGAATTAAAAAGCACAAATTGGTAGTTACAAAAAGTCATGGGGACATAATGTAGATATTAGAAAAATGGTCAATAATATTTTAATAACTATGAATGGTGCCAGGTTGGTACTTGAAATACCTGAGCGATCACTTTGTAAAGTATATGATGTTCTAACCCCTATGCTGTACACCTGAAACTAATACTAAATAATACTGAGTGTAATCTATGATTGAAAAATCAATTTACCACTATCTAGATTCATCATCTTTCCAGAGGATCCCATAATTTCTGTTCTCCACACAGCCTGGGATACTCACAGCCCTATTTTGCTTTTGGCTCTTCAGTCGTCTAATCTCACTCTGGTCTGTAATTTCTGTAAAACCAGAGACACAGTTTTGAGTTGTTATCCTCTTCTAGAGCTATATAAATATTAATTTAGCCAACATTTGGCCATCCTTTTTGTTAGCTAGTGAAAAAAATGATGGCTTTATTAGTCAAATTTCTAAAATGTATTGTTTACTGGAGTCTTTTTACCATTTCCTAATGGATGATTTCCAAGATATTTTTGTCACTGTGATAACTAAATGATATTGAATATTTGGTGCTTTTGACTTCAAATATTCAATCTGGGTGATTACATTTGAGTTTGGCATCACAAGCTTAAGGACTGTTTAATAATAGATTTGAAGTTTATAAAAAAAATATACAGATGATGACGAAGAGCTGCTCTCTTTTTTTCTTTTTTTGTGACAGAAACAGAGAGAGGGACAGATAGGAACAGACAGACTGAAAGGGAGAGAGATAAGAAGCATCAATTCTTTGTTATGGCACCCTAGTTACTCATTGACTGTTTTTTCACACGTGCCTTGACGGGGGGCGGGGGGGGAGGACTACAGCAGACCAAGTGACCCCTTGCTCGAGCCAGCAACCTTGGGCTCAAGCTGGTGAGCCTTGCTCAAACCAGATGAGCCCACGCTCAAGCTGGCGACCTCGGGGTTTTGAACATGGGTCCTCTGATTCCCAGTTCGATGCTCTATCCACTGAACCACCACCGGGTCAGGCTGTTCTCCTCTTTATTAGGAGGATAATATGAAAAAATAAGTATTTAATTGCAACTGAAGGAATTCAAGTTAGATAATAGATATTTTACTTTTTTCTTTCTTTTTTTAATAAATAAACTTTTGCTAAAATATTTGTAAAGACTAATTAAGACAATAGTAACATTTCTCAAAGTTATGTCAGACTTTTTCACTTAGCATAATACACTCTAGGTCCACCCATGTTGTCACAAAAGTTAACATTTTATTATTTATTTATCTATCTATCTATTTATTTATTTATTTATTTTTGCCATCATTTTCTTTGTTATGGTGCATATTTTTTAAATATTAATTTTTTTATTTTTTTATGTAGTAGCAATTCTAACATAAGACCTAGAAGAGAAGCAAAATCCAAAGAAAAGAGAAGACAGAGAAGAACACTGGGGAAGTGTAATGAAAACTAGGAAACAAAAGCCACATAAGTCCTGCCAATTGTGTATAAAAAATGGCCTGGAGAAGAAAAGACTCAAGTCAAAGAAACCAGTAAAGAGTTATAACAAGTTATACTTTTGTAGGAATATTTAAATATCTTCCTACTTAAGAACTCCTATTAGATGGGAATCGAGCGAGGAGACAAAAACTCTGCGTTGTGTAGATAAATGCCCCATTTCTCTAACCCACGTTTTTGTTTTTGTTTTTCTATTTTAGTTACTGAAGATAATCTTTACCAGAAACCACTGGGTGTGGAATCAGGACTTTCTGGAAGAAGAAAAAAATTGAATCTAATTTCTCTAGCACTGTTTTCTAATGTTTTTTGTGTTATATATTCTTTGGTCTTAGAGATGATATGTTCCACATATAACTTATGTTCTTTTTTTTTTCTTTTTAGTGAGAAAGAGAGATAGGGATAAGGACAGAGAGACAGAGAGAGGGACAGACAGGAACAGAGAGGGAGGAAGGGAGAGAGATGAGAAGCATCAGTTCTTTGTTGCAGCTCCTTAGTTGTTCATTGATTGCTTTCGCCTATGTGCCTTGATTGGGGGACTGCAGCAGAGTAAGTGACCACTTGCTCAAGCCAGGACCTTGGGCTCAAGCCAGCAACCATGGGGTCATGTCTATGATCCCACACTTAAGCCAGCAACCCTGCACTCTAGCCGGATGAGCTTGCACTAAAGCCAGAAACCTCAGGGTTTCAAACCTGGGTCCTCTGAGTTCCAGGCTATCACTCTATCCACTGTGCCACCACCTGGTCAGGCAACGTTTGTTCTTTTTGAAGATATGCTGATAGAACCTGGGTTCATAGATAAAGCTGGTAGAAAATGAAGATGAAACACTACCAGGCCAGGAGCACACTCCTCTAAAATGTAAAACCAAACATAATATTTATGCTGTGTAAGTCTGTGGCTGTTGATTAGTTACATAAGAGAGAGTATTTCTCTTACTTCAATGTTTAGGGTCTTTATGTTATAGCAGTTTACAATGGACATTAACCTTGGTAAAGACAAACATAACTCTTGGTGTACAGGATTACTAATTATTATTTTAACTAGAGGTAATATTGTCTTACTTTTTAATAAAAATTGGTTGGAACTAGTTATATATAGTATAAAAAGTTTATGTGAGTATGAATTCATTTTCTTATTAGGCATCTTCTCTGTCCAAGTATAAATTCTGTAATTCAGACTGTTATTTAAAAAATGAGAGATTGTTGTCATTCATTGATATACTTTCACTTCTGTACTCTTTCCAATTCTTCACATGCCTTTTTAAAGCACATAATGTTCAACAACTATGAGAATGTGTAATTCATTTGTAAGTGTTCTGATAATCCTTAGTGACCTTGGATTTTCAGCTTTGTCAACCTCTCAGTAACCACTTATAAAAGTGAGAAAAAGCTGGTCTCTCAAGAATTCCCTTAAATAGAGTAAATTTTAAAGTCCTTTCATGCATTATGCTGCCAATCACTGTGGCTAATCCCATTCATGCTCCATAATTAGTATTCCAAGGTACGGATTCCTACCTGCGCCAAGTTGTATAACATTGTGAAGTGAGTAGGGTGCGTGAAGAAGGGCTCCCAGGAGACCTCTACATGACAGAATGTGTAAATCAATTTTAATTAATTCTGCCTCTTTAAATCTGTCTGCTCTTTAGGAAAGATTGCAATCAGCTTCAGACACTATGGCAAGATAATTAACAGAACCACTGCCGGGGACCAATGCACAGGGCCGCAGCTGATACCTGTGGCAGAACATCCCTGTCATCCAAGTGCCATGGAATCATAAAGGGAAAAGACATGTAGTGCAACACTAATTTTACTAAATAAGTGCATTACTTATACGCACATTATAGCATTCTATTTACCCAGCCTGTAACTGAAATAAAGAGTATTGTTTCTAAAACAGTTTAGATTGTCCTGCCAATTCTTAGTACTTTCTGGCAAAGCATCTCTAAATAAGAGCACCCAAAGCCTCTATCAGGAGCAGCAACGGTGTGCATATTTCCCTGGTTACTATCCCACAGAAAATGAATCAATCAAACAAAAATTATCTGTAGGTTAAAAAAAAAAGAGAAATCAGGCCCTGGCCGGTTGGCTCAGTGGTAGAGCGCTGGCCTGGCGTGCAGGAGTCCCGGGTTCGATTCCTGACCAGGGCACACAGGAGAAGTGTCCATCTGCTTCTCCACCCCTCCCCCTCTCCTTCCTCTCTCTCTCTTCCCCTCCCACAGCCAAGGCTCCATTGGAGCAAAGTTGGCCCAGGCGCTGAGGATGGCTCAATGGCCTCTGCCTCAGGTGCTAGAATGGCTCTGGTTACAGCAGAGCAATGCCCTGGATGGGCAGAGCATCGCCCCCTGGTGGGTATGCCAGGTGGATCCCGGTCAGGCACATGTGGGAATCTGTCTGACTGCCTCCCTGTTTCCAACTTCAGAAAAATACAAAAATAAAAAATAAAAATAAATTAAAAAAAGAGAAATCATGAACTCTAAAGATAAATATTAAACATTATATTACTTGCCTGACCTGTGGTGGCACAGTGGATACAGTGTCGACCTGGAATGCAGAACATCAGCAGTTCAAAACCCTGGGCTTGCCTGGTCAAGGCACATATGGGAGCTGATACTTTCTGCTCCTCCCCCCTTCTTTCTCTCTTTCTCTCTAAAAATGAATAAATAAAGTCTAAAAAATTACCAGAAAACATTATATTACATTCACTAACATTTAATATATATTTTTGTTTATTATACTATTTTTTCCCAGGATTTGTTCTCTTTCCATCTTTCCATAAAAATAAGAATATTCAATTAAATATAGAAAAATTACATTAACCAAATCACAGTAAACTTTGCTTTAACAATATTCTAATTTGACTTATACTTTCCGATTGTAAATATTTGCTCAGTCATTTAATGTCTAAGCTATTTGAGTTATAACAATCTGATTTATTTACTTATTTATTTACTATTTTACTTACAGGGGTCAATGGAAGGGCTACAAAATTATATACTTCTATATTCAACATGTTTTGGTCACTATTCACTAAGAAACTTATCGCCCTGGCCGGTTGGCTCAGCAGTAGAGCATCGGCCTGGTGTGCGGGGGACCCAGGTTCGATTCCCGACCAGGGCACATAGGAGAAGTGCCCATTTGCTTCTCCACCCCCCCTCCTTCCTCTCTGTCTCTCTCTTCCCCTCCCGCAGCCATTGGAGCAAAGATGGCCCGGCGCTGGGGATGGTTCCTTGGCCTCTGCTTCAGGTGCTAGAGTGGCTCTGGTCACAACATGGCGACGCCCAGGATGGGCAGAGCATCGCCCCCTGGTGGGCAGAGCATCGCCCCATGGTGGCCGTGCGGGGTGGATCCCGGTTGGGTGCATGCGGGAGTCTGTCTGACTGTCTCTTCCCGTTTCCAGCTTCAGAAAAATACAAAAAAAAAAAAAATAAGTTTTAAGTTATATAATTAAATAAAAAATTAAAAAAAAAACTTATCATCTTCTAGTTCATCTCAAATTTTCATTTTTATTTTCATTACATCAGGTATCATATTCTTAGAGTGTGCTTTCTCTATTATATTATCGGTTAAGGAAAAAACAGAATTCTAAAACTGAAAAATATCCTAGCCAGCATACTATAAGGAAGGTGAGTGTTGGGTAAACAAGTGGTTTTAGGTTTGCCTGCTTGTATTTTGCACTGGTGCAGAGCAGCGTCATGTGTGTATAGTCTATGGAAGGCTTTGGGTGCTTGCTCTCAGGGTGGCAGACTGCAAATTGCAGATTGCCTTCCTGCATGGGACGGGCCATTGTTTGCTGAAGAAGGGGTATTTTCTGGGTCTGTTTGAGAGCTGAGGTTGGTGAGGGCCTGTGAGTCTGGGTGAGTTCAGAAGAAGAAAGAGAAGCGGTCTTCTCTTCCTGTGTGCTTGTCTGCCATTACGAGACTTTAATAAACCTAATGGCCCACTATTTTCTGGCTCCACAGTTCGGTTACCATCTCACCGAATCCAATGTGAACCCGCATCTGCATGGCCATGGCAGTGGCCACTGGCCTTACAGTGAGTAAACTCACACACAAGAGAAGTAAAAAAACTTAATTCTAACATTACTGAGAGATAGAATCAGAGCTGACAAACTAGACCTGTGACTTGTGACTTAGGACACATTTCACTAAGGAGACTGATTTGCAATCTCAGAACAACAGCAGCAATAACAACAACAATAAAAACAGCTTGACTTCAAAAGGGCCAAAACAAATAAATATTTTATTCCAAAGCCTTCTTTTACTCTTAATATTTCCTTTTCTCCAACTTTTGGTAAACACATATATACCTTAACAAACATGACATACTTTTCTGTCTCAGTTCTAAATAATTCTGAAAAAATGTCAGTCCTCTGCTAAATGTGTGTATATGTATACTTACTAAATGTGTGTGTATGCATAGCTAAGTTATAAATATTTAGCCTAACTTTTATATACTACATAAAAGAAATTAGTTTTCTAAGTGTAGGGTTCTTTTATTTTGTGGCAGACAAAGAGAGTCAGAGAGAGGGACAGATAAGGACAGACAGACAGGAAGGGAGAGAGATGAGAAACATCAATCCTTTGTTGCGGCTCCTTGCTCATTGATTGATTTCTCATATGTGCCTTAACTGGGGGCCTACAGCAGACTGAGTGACCCCTTGCTCAAGCCAGCGACCTTGGGTTCAAGCTAGTGAGCCTTGCTCAAACCAGATGAGCCCACGTTCAAGCTGGCGACCTCACGGTCTCGAACCTGGGTCTTTCACATCCCAGTCCGATGCTCTATCCACTGCGCCACAGCCTGACCAGGCTAAGTGTAGGGTTCTTATGTAAAAAAATAATAATAGTAATAGCAATTGTAGGAATAAATTCTTACTAAAAGATCAAACATTTTTTTATCAGTAGCAAAGAGGAAATTCAATTTTTTTTTTTTGTATTTTTTCTAAAGCTGGAAATGGGGAGAGACAGTCAGACAGACTCCCGCATGTGCCTGAGCAGGATCCACCCGGCACGCCCACCAGGGGCGACGCTCTGCCCACCAGGGGGCGATGCTCTGCCCCTCTGGGGCGTCGCTCTGCTGTGACCAGAGCCACTCTAGCGCCTGGGGCAGAGGCCAAGGAGCCATCCCCAGCGCCTGGGCCATCTTTGCTCCAATGGAGCCTTGGCTGCGGGAGGGGAAGAGAGAGACAGAGAGGAAGGAGAGGGGGGGTGGAGAAGCAAATGGGCGCTTCTCCTATGTGCCCTGGCCAGGAATCGAACCCGGGTCCCCCGCATGCCAGGCCGACGCTCTACCGCTGAGCCAACCAGCCAGGGCCAGGAAATTCAATTTTGTCATAACAAATTATTGGTATTTGTGTTTCTTTTCAGGCAATGGTTCCTAAAAAAGAGTAGTGTATTTTTTTAAGTCTGTTTTCAATAAATAATATGGTAGAATGGGATCATTCATTAAAAAATAACATTAGTGAATAATTCATTTTATATTAAAAATTACAGTGATTTATCACTCTGAATGATTTATATTGCAATGTAAATTTCCTGAATAGGGCAGAAAGTTATGCCATCACCTTTTTAGCAAGAGAACCATTTATAACCTTGAAAAGTGAGATGAGACCACTTGAATCTATATAGCGTAATGATCAGGATAGAACTGAGATCATTTGTGTCAAATTGCTATTATTTTTATTTATTTATTTATTTTTGGCCAGGAAATTCTTTTCTAGGAATTTGTGTGTAAACTAATATTTTTTTTATGTTTGATCAAAGAAATTCTTATAAATAAACTTATCTGGACAGAGTTTATCCAGCTGAGAAAACAGTATTTTATCAGGATTTTAGTTATCTTACCTAGATAAATCAGTTTCTTTTCCAACAATGGTTTCGCTATGGTTACTTGCTTCAAGATCCATAGCTTTCTCTGCATGCCAATTTGAAACAATTATTAACTGGGCTCAACCCCAACCACTTCCCTGCATATACATATCCTCCTTAAATCAAACACTAAAAACAAAAAACACTAAAAACATTTATGTTTATAGCTTTACTTCTATAAAAGGCAAAAATAGGAATTTGCATGTTGACAGTCTATCTTAATGCCACAGGTATAATAAACTTAGCTTTATCATTATTATTTTCAGATTGCTTTTTGTGGAGTTGGTAGTTGGTAATCTACTGTGTTGCAAAATAATATTATAAAAATGTCTTTAAAATATTTGAATATTTTTATAATGTAATTATGTCTCTAAAAAAAGTCAGAAAACTACTTCTCTAAATCTTACCTTTTTTATTTATAAAATGATAAATATCTGCTCTATGTATTATGTAACAGTGAAAAAGCGTATTTTTGTTATATATATATATATATATGTGTGTGTGTGTGACAGATATAGAGAGAAACAGAGGGAGAGACAGATAGGGACAGACAGACAGGAAGGGAGAGAGACAAGAAGCATCAATTCTTTGTTGCGGCACCTTAGTTGTTCATTGATTGTTTTCTCATATTTGCCTTGACTAGGGGGCTACAGTTGACCGAGTGACCCCTTGCTCAGGCCAGCGATCTTGGGTCCAAGCTAATGAGCCTTGATCAAACCAGATGAGCCTGCACTCAATGCAGTGACCTTGGGGTTTCAAACCTGGGCCCTCCATGTCCCTGTTCGATGATCTATCCAATGTGCTACCTACCACCTGATCAAGCTGTAATATATTTTTGTATTTAGTTCAAATAGCATGACTGATCAGAGCCTGTAAACATCAAAATATTAAGGAAAGCACAATTCACTTTTATATCTTCTATTTGGATTATGAGATTAATTTTCACATAATGTGAAGTAGAATTGTTATAAACTCATAATTTAATTATAATTATAAATATATTTAAATTATTAAATATGATCAACTGCATTAAAATGTAAAATATGTAATGTAAATTCATACAAACACTTACAAAATGAAATGAATCTAAGGTTCCTTGCATATGAGTTTCAAAAGCTTTTTCTATTGGTACTCTAAAATTTGTTTAGTCAGTCTATTTTCTCTTTTAAATAGTGACTTTTTCAGTCTTTCAGTTTCTAACCTAAAAAGTAAGAGTAGAAATTTTAAATGATAACCCACATGCCCTTACTTCTATCATATACAAGAATGGTAAACCAATGGCTGAAGAAATCTTAAATTTATATAAAATGTGATTACTTCCTTTCTAATCACTAAGTGATTTCTTCATATCTAAATTTTAATTACATTTGTTCAAGTGAAATTTATACACTCCACTTACACAATATGATATTTAAAAATCACAAAGAATATACAGTGATTGGAAGTGAACAATAATGAAGACATAGAACTGCTACCAATTTTCCTCAGCATTGATTGGTTAAGTATAGTCTAAGTATATTTTACATCAGGTTCTTTGGCATCCCTCTCTCTAAGGTGCACAAAATTGTGTAATACAATTTTATAATTTATAAAAGGCTGAGATAGCATGAGTTTCACAAAATTACAAAAATATCTAATAAAAGGTTAGTATATAAACATTTAAATATTTTCAAATTTAATTTTGATATAACCAGATTTTATTAAAAGACTGAAAGAATAACCTTAAAAATATATATATTCTATTCTACTCTGCCATTATATACATACATGTATACATATTTCATTCTACTTTGGCATGATTATATTTCACTTCATGGCACACATAAAATAATTACTAAAATTCTGCAGCATGTCAAAAATATATATATTTTTGTTTATCTGACATAAAACATTTGTATAATTTTGCTTAATTTACATGGAAAGCTATTGTTGTGTTGGCTGTCGTCATTTTTTTTTATTTGACAATCTAAGGGAAAAGAGGTCAGTGTCCATCACTAAATAGTTAGGTATCTCATGTTTTAAAAAATTTTGCAGCCCTGGCCGGTTGGCTCAGCGGTAGAGCGTCGGCCTAGCGTGCGGAGGACCCGGGTTCGATTCCCGGCCAGGGCACACAGGAGAAGCGCACATTTGCTTCTCCACCCCTCTGCCGTGCCTTCCTCTCTGTCTCTCTCTTCCCCTCCCGCAGGCGAGGCTCCATTGGAGCAAAGATGGCCTGGGCGCTGGGGATGGCTCTGTGGCCTCTGCCTCAGGCGCTAGAGTGGCTCTGGTCGCAACATGGTGACGCCCAGGATGGGCAGAGCATCGCCCCCTGGTGGGCAGAGCTCCCCCCCATGGTGGGCGTGCCGGGTGGATCCCCGTCGGGCGCATGCAGGAGTCTGTCTGACTGTCTCTCCCTGTTTCCAGCTTCAGAAAAATGAAAAAAATGAAATAAATAAAAATTTTGCAACCCGACCACGCAGTGGCTCAGTGGATAGAACATTTGCCTTCAGTACTGAGGAATCAGGTTCAAAAGCTTGAGGTTGTCAGTTTGAGCATGGGATTGGGATTGTAGACATGACCCCATGGTCACTGGCTTGAGCCCAAGGTCACTGGCTTGAGCAAGGGGTCACTGGTTCAGCTGGAGCCCTCCAGGACAGGCACATATAAAAAACCAATCAATGAACAACTAAGGTGCCACAATGAAGAATTGATACTTCTCATGTCTCTCTCTCTTTCTGTCTCTCTAAAAAAAACAAACAAACAAAAAACAAATTTGTGGCATATGAAAACTACTGATATAAATACATAATGGAAAGAAGAAAGGGAGGGAGTATATAAGGAAAAGCAAAGTTTTTCTAACATTAGTATTTCAACAAGTAAATGTAGACTGAATTGCCAAAATGAACAATAAAATTAGAGGTTAAAGGTATAATGAAGAACATATTATATCATTTCAAATAATCTCCCTCCAAATTACTTTTCAAATATAAAGGAAAAGTCTGATTCTATAATGAAAAAATAATTAAGCATTATTTTAGTCACATCAGTGATGAATAAAAGTGAAAACCATCACTAAAACACATATTATCACCACTTTCCTCCTGACATGATGCCCTAAGAAAGGTACAACATCACTTCTATGGTACTCTTGCTTAACATGGCTAACCTGAAACTATTCATGAAAAAATATCTGAAAAATTCAAATTTGGGTTAATTCTACCAAATAACTTCCTTGTAAGCTATTTACAAATATCATGATCATGTAAGACAAAGAAAGTATAAAAAATTATTATAGATGAAAGGATATTAAATATATAGAAAAACTGAATGTATGAATTCTGGAAGGAGGGTTCTATATTTTATATGCATATCATAAAAACTCACACTGCAGTAATTCTGCTTGTCTTTTTCCTTAAACCAAAAAAAAAAGTGTCATTAATTAAAGCAATGCTTTATAGCATCTATGGCAATTAAACTTATATTAAAGAATAAAACCTTTATTTTTTTATTTTTTATTCAGTGAGAGGAAGGGAGGCAGAGATAGACTCCTGCATGTACCCTGATTGGGATCCACCTGGCTAGGCCACAAGGGGGCAATGCTCTGCCCACCTGGCCCATTACTCCATTGTTCAGCAACTGAGCTCTTCTTAGCACTTGAGGTGGAGGTCATGGATCAGCTTCTCTGCCCAGGGCCAAGATACTCCAATTAAGTCATAGCTGCAGGACATGAAGAGAGAAAAAAGCAAGAGGGGGACAGATGGAGAATCTTATGGGTGCTTCTCCTGTGTGCCCTGACCAAGAATCAAACCTGGATATCTATAGTTGGATGAGTGTTCTATCACTGAGCCAACTGGCCAGGGTTCATACTGTTTTCCATACTGGCTGTACGAGTTTACATTCTCACTAGCTGTGGATGAGGTTTCCTTTTTCTCCACAAACTCTCGAAAACTTGTCGTTATTTGTCTTACTGATAAATGCCATTTTAACAGGTTTGAGATGATATTTCATTGTAGTTTTGATATGCATTTCTCTAATAGTGAAGTTGAGCATCTTTCCATAGATTTGTTGGCCATTTGTACATTTTACTGGGAAAAGTGTTTGCTCAGGTCCTCTGCCCATTTTCTAATTGTATTGTTCATTCTATTTTTTGAGTTTTATGAATTCTTTATATTTTAGATATTAACTCCTTATCAGAGATGTTTACATAGAATTGTATTAGCAAAAAGACAGACACATAGATTAGTAGAAAATAATTGAAAACCCAGCCCTGGCCGGTTGGCTCAGTGGTAGAGCGTCGGCCTAGCGTGCGGAGGACCCGGGTTCGATTCCTGGCCAGGGCACATAGGAGAAGCGCCCATTTGCTTCTCCACCCCTCTACCGCGCCTTCCTCTCTGTCTCTCTCTTCCCCTCCCGCAGCCAAGGCTCCATTGGAGCAAAGATGGCCCGGGCACTGGGGATGGCTCTGTGGCCTCTGCCTCAGGCGCTAGAGTGGTTCTGGTCACAACATGGCGATGCCCAGGATGGGCAGAGCATCGCCCCCTGGTGGGCAGAGCGTCGCCCCTGGTGGGCGTGCCGGGTGGATCCCAGTCGGGCGCATGCAGGAGTCTGTCTGACTGTCTCTCCCTGTTTCCAGCTTCAGAAAAATGAAAAAAAAAAAGAATTGAAAGCCCAGAAATAACACCACATGTATATGAACAAATAATTTTCAACAAGAGAGCTAAAAACATAAAATAAAGAAAGCCTCTTCAATAAGCAGTGCTTGGAAAAGCCACAAGCAAAAGAAATAAACTTGACTACAGTTTGTCTCCATGCAAAAAATTAATTCAAAACAGATCAAAGACCTAAATATAAGACCAGAAATAAAAAATTACATAGAAGGAAACATAGTTACTAAACTTATACACCTGGCCTTAGAGGGGATTTTATATTTGACTTCAACGGCAAGAGAAGTAAAGAAAATGTAAATAATTGGGACTATATCAAGCTAAGAATCTCTGCACAACAAAAGAAATCATCAACAAAACAAACAGGCAATCAACATAATGAAAGAAGATATTTGCAAACAATTTATTTTTTATCTACGTTATTTAGGACACTGAACAAGTATCAGGGTATGCTGTTAAAGGAGCCTTGTCTCAGATTACCTAACCCCTGAGGTTTAGACTGTTTCATGTCCATCATTATTAGAGGACCTCACACAAATGCACACCCTTAGAAACTCTAGCAGGTGAATGACACTAATGATATGCGAAGGCAGTGGTTCTCAAGTTTTTTGAAGTCAGGAAGCATTTAAAAACATACAAATAATTGTAGGTGTACTATATACAAGTTTTTGAGAAATATATTAAAATAATTAAGTCAAATATTAAATAAATAAATATAGCTCAGCAGCGGTGGGGGCAGAGCCAGGCTGCATCAGGCTGAGCCCATCCACCGTGCAGCCGCAGGGGGACAGCACCAGTGCCGCACCACCCAGCCCTGCTGAGAGGGGTGCACTCACCATTGTGGGGCCCACCACCACTCACCGCAGTCCCCTCTTGGTGACCCGCAAGTCTTCTCAAACTGTGAGTGACTAAGAAGTCTGTGGATCTTTCCAGTAGCAAAGCTAAATACCCAGTGTCTACTTGACCTGCTCTCCCTGTTCTGAAGTCCAGAGAAGACTTCTCCACAAGACTCCTCCTTACTTGCTGCATTGTCTGTATCTAATTTACCATGAGTAGGCAGATGCTCTAACTCCCACTTCCCAGAACCAAAGTGGATTACAACTTAAATCTGAGAACACTCATTGTAAAAGACAAACTTTGTAATGAACTAAAAAGATTCTACAGCCAAAGACCACCAAAGAACCCACACTGAGACTGGTAGGAAAGGTGGAGACACGGACAGGGTGGCCCTACTCCTTGGAGCGAGTAGCGGCCAGGAGGGACTTTCACAATGGGGAGGTCTGTCCAGAGAGTTGTAGGTCTTTATCCTCAATACCGGAATCCCAGCCCAGAGCTCTGGAGCCTGGAAGGGGCTTATAGACTATATTTGGCTGAGAAAAAAGCCTAGATATGGTTTGAGAGGAGGCAGGACTCTCAGACCCAGGCTCCATATTAAAGAAACTGCACAGAGAGCTTTACTCGCAGCCACTTTTCCAGAGCTCCAGGAGGACACCCTAACCCCTGGGCTGAGTCACTCCCCAAATCTAAAGTGAACATTTTTCCCGGGAACAGCATCACCAGCAAAGAAAAGAAAGTGCCCCTTCCACTGGTGGCTCCCCTACCCTAGCTAGAAAAAAGGTGCTTAGAGCCAGATGCCATGATAGGAACACAAATAGGGAATGCAGAGGTCTAAGCTATATGACCCCCTGCACTGCTAAGTGCTTGCCCAGGGTAGGCAGGTTGGAGACGGCAAGGCACGGCTGCAGAAGTTTTACCGAGCACATACAAGCCACCCACAGAGTGTGAAACTGCCGTTCCTGCTACCGAAGTCTGGGCTCACACACAGTCCTGCTCACTGAGTGGGTATGCCCTTGGTGGGGGTGGAGACACAAGCATCGGCAAGGGGATAAGCATGGGCATGCGTGAGCCCACCAGCGAGGGCAAAAGTTGTGCTGGCTGCTGCAGGTATCTGGCCTGAGCACAAACCTGATCAGGGTGCTGGCACACTCTCAGCAGCAGAAAAAGCAGGGGTGACCTTGGCAGTGATCCGAGCAGGTGCATGTGGCCCCAACAAGGTGGCTGCTGAGGTCTGAGATGATGGAGGCAGCCCCGGAAGTGGTCCAAGTGTGAGGCACCACCCACGAGGGTGAAAGGTGAGGCAGACACCCAAGCCCATGAGCAATAGTGCCCATGGTGCAGACTGGCTCTCAGAGGCAGCGGAGGCTGGGGCGGCCATGGAAGCGATCCAAATAGGCATGCTGACATGTGAAAGCCAGACAAGTGCAGTGGTGGCCAAGGAGGCGGGCTGGCACCAGCAGCACCTGACCCCAAGAGCCCCGAGCAGCTATAGTGGTGGTAGCCCGGTAGACCGCACAAAAAAAGCACAGGGGCCACACCCACTGGAACCCTGTGACTATACCTTACTGAGTGCTGAAAAAGAACAAAAAACAAAAGAAGTAAATAAAATGTCTAGTTAGAATGACAACTGAGGCTAAGATGCAGGCAACATCTAATACTGTGCCTAATCACTGAATTATACTACTAAGCCCAACATGTAGCCAGAAATAAGAGCAAACAGAAAGCAGGTTTCAGGGAAACTTGAACTTTTAAAGAAACTTCTCCCATGCAAAGAGTATATAAAAGCAAGCATAGGAGTACAGCTGATATTTACAATGGCACTGGGACCCAGCAGAGGCAGCCACAGGGCCTGGATAACCAATAGCTCCGAAAAGGTGCATAAGAACCAGTCACAGGCAGTGACCCTCACTGATCTGTGCCAGGCCACAGCCAAGGAGGTCCAGAGCAACACATAAAAAAAGGGAAGACAGAGAAGTGCAATCCAAATGAATCAACAAGAGAAATCCCCCAAAAATGAACTGAGTGAGATGGAAATAAGCTAACTACTGGATACAGAGTTTAAAATAATGATTATTAGAATGCTGAAAGATCTTAGAGCAACAGTGGATGGACACAATAAGCACATAAATAAAGAGATAACAAACACCAAAAAGGACATTGAAATAATAAAGAAGAACCAGTCAGAAATGACAAATACAAAATCAGAAATGAAGCCTACACTAGAAGCAATTAAAAGAAGGCTGGATGAAGCAAAGGATCGAATCAGTGATTTAGAAGACAAGATAAATAAAATACGGAAGTGGAGCAGCAAAATAAAGAGGCTGAAAAATCTGAGGAAACTCTAAGAGAGCTCTGTGACAACCTAAAAAGAAACAACATCCACATTATAGGGGTTCCTGAAGAAGAGAAGAACAAGGGATAGAGACCTTGTTCAATCAAATCATAGCTGAAAACTTCCCTAAATTGATGCAGGAAAAAATCACACAAATTCAAGAAGCACAGAGAATTCCATTAAAGAGAAAGCCAAAGAAATCCACAGCAAGACACATCATAATTAAAATTCCAAAGCTAAGAGATAAAGAGAAAATATTAAAAGCTGCTAGAGAAAAAAAGGCTATCATCTACAAAGGAGCCCCCATAAGAATGACATCGGACTTCTCAAAAGAAACACTTGAGGATAGAAGGCAATGGCAAGAAATATTTATATCAGACAAAATGGACTTTAAAACAAAGGCCATAGTAAGAGATAAAGAAGGTCACTACATAATGATAAAGGGAGAAATCCAACAGGAAGATATAACTATTATAAATATCTATGCACCTAATATAGGAGCACCTAAATATATAAAGTAGACTGTGATGGATATAAAGGGCGAGATCAAGAAAAATATTATAATAGTAAGGATTTCAATACCACACTAACATCACTAGATAGATCCTCAAGAAAAAAATAATTAACAAAGAAACAGCAGACTTAAAGGACACACCAGATCTAATGGATTTAATAGATATCTTCAGAACCTTTCACCCTAAAGCAGCAGAATATAGATTCTTTTCAAGTGATCATGGTACATTCTCTAGGATAGACCACATATAAGGGCACAAATTGAGTCTCAACAAATTTAAGAAGATTGAAATCATATCAAGCATCTTCTTCGATCACAATGGCATAAAACTAGAAATCAACCACAACAGAAAAAGTAAAAAATACTCACACACACAAAAACTAAATAGCATGTTATAAAATAATGAATGGGTTAACAATGAGATCAAATAAGAAATAAAAAACTTCCTAGAAATGAATAATAATGAGCATACAACACCTCAAAATTTATGGGACACAGCAAATGCAGTAGTGAGAGGGAAGTTTATAGCACTACATGCATACTTTAGAAGCTAGAAAAAGCTCAAATTAAAAACTTAACCCTGCAAATAAAAGAACTAGTAAAAGAAAAGCAAGTAAAGCACAGAGAAAGTAGAAGAAAGCATATAATAAAGATTAGAGTGGAAATAAATGACATAGAGGCTAAAGAAACAATTCAGAGGATCAATGAAACCAGGAGTTGGTTATTTGAAAGGGTAAACAAGATCGATGAACCATTAACCAGACTCACCAAGAAAAAAAGAGAGAGCACTCAAAAAAATAAAATTAGAAACGAGAGTGGAGAAATAACAACTGACACAACAGAAATACAAAATATTGTAAGAAAATACTATGAAGAACTGTATGCCAAATAATTAGACAACCTAGGTGAAATGGACAAATTCCTTGAAATGTATAATCTTTCAAAAATCAATCTGGAAAAATCAGAAAACTTAATCAGACCGATTACAAAAAATGAGATCAAAACAGTTATCAAAAAAATCCCAATAAACAAAATCCCTGGTCTAGATGGCTTGACTGGTGAACTTTACCAAATATTCAAGGAAAAACTAACTCCTATTCTTATCAAGATATTTCAAAAATTCAAGAGGAAAAAAGACTTCCAAGCTCCTTTTATGAGGCAAGCACAAAAAAATTATAGGCCTATTTCCCTGATGAAATTAGATGCTAAAATCCTCAACAAAGTATTAGCAAACCGGATCCAGCAATACATGAAAAAAATCATGTATCATGAACAAGTGAGCTTTATTCTGAGAAGGCAAGGATGGAACAATATTTGCAAATCAATCAGTGCGATTCATCACAAAAAACAAAAGGAAGGAGAAATACCACATGATAATTTCAATAGATGCATAAAAAGCATTTGATAATATCCAGCACCCATTTATGATAAAATATCTCAGCAAAGTGGGCATACAGGGAACATACTTCAACATGATAAAGGCCATCTATTACAAACCCATATCCAACATCATACTCAATGGGCAAAAATTAAAAGCAATCCCCTTAATATCAGGAACAAGGCAGGGGTGTCCACTCTTACCACTCTTATTCAACACAGTACTGGAAGTCCTAGCCACAGCAATCAGACATAAAAAGAAATAAAAGGCATTTAAATTAGAAAAGAAGATATAAAACTATTATTATTTCCAGATGATATGATACTGTAAATAGAAAACTCTAACATCTTAGTCAAAAGACTACTGGACCTGATAAATGAATTCAGCAAGATGGCAGGGTATAAAATTAATACACAGAAATCAGAGGCATTTTTATACACCAACAATAAACTATAAGAAAGAGAAATTAAGGAAACAATCCTCTTCACTGTTACAACAAAAAAATTAAATACCTAGGAGTAAATTTAACCAAGGAGATTAAAGACTTGTACTTGGAAAATTATAAAACATTGATAAAAGAAATCAAGAAAGTTATGCCTTAAACTTATGAGTAAGAAATCAAGAAAGATACAAATAAATAGATGCATATACCGTGTTCATGGTTAGGAAGAATAAACATCATTAAAATGTCTATATTACCCAAAGCAATTTATAAATTCAATGCAATACCAATTAAAATACCAATGACATACTTCAAAGATATAGAACACATATTCCAAAAATTTATATAGACCAAAAAAGAACACAAATAGCCTCAGCAATCTTGAAAAAGAAGAATAAAGTGGGAGGTATCACACTTCCTGATATCAAGTTATACTACAAGGCCATTGTACTCAAAACAGCCTGGTACTGGCATAAGAACAGGCTTATAGATCAATGGAACAGAACAGAGAACCCAGAAATAAATCCACATCTTTATGGACAACTGATATTTGACAAAGGAGGTAAGCACATACAATGGAGTAAAGACAGTTCCTTCAACAAATGGTGTAGGGAAAATTGGACAGCTACCTGCAAAAAAATGAAACTAGACCACCAACTTACACCATTCACAAAAATAAACTCAGAATGGTTAAAAGACTTAAATGTAAGTCGTGAAACCATAAGCATCTTAAAAAAAAACAGGTAGTAAGCTCTCTGACATCACTCGCAGCAATTTATTTGTTGATATATCTCCACGGGAAAATGAAATAAAAGACAGGATAAAGAAATGGGACTATATCAAACTAAAAAGCTTTTGTACAGTTAAAGACAAAATTAACAGAATAAAAAGACAAACCACACAATGGGAGAACATATTCAACAATACGTCTGATAAGGGGTTAATAACCAAAATTTATAAAGAACATGTAAAACTCAACATGAGGAAAACAATCCAATCAAAAAATGGGCAAAAGAAATGAATAGACACTTCTCCAAAGAGACATACAGATAATCAATAGACAGATGAAAAAATGTTCAACATCACTAATCGTTAAAGAAATGCAAATTAAAACCACAATGAGATAGCACCTCACAACAGTCAGAATTGCGCTCATTAACAAAACAACACAAGATAGTAGCTGGCGAAGATGTGGAGAAAGGGGAACCCTCCTGCACTGCTGGTGGGAATGCAGACTGGTGAAGCCACTGTGGAAAACAATGTGAAAATTTCTCAAAAAATTAGAAATGGAACTGCCTTTTGACCCAGGTATTCCACTTTTAGGAATATATCCCAAGAACACCATATCAATAATTTAAAAAAAAAAATGCACCCTCATGTTTATGGCAGCATTGTTCACAATAGCGAAGAGCTGGAAACAGCCCAAGTGTCCATCAGCAGACGAGTGGATTAAAAAGCAGTGGTACATATATACTATAGAATACTATGGGGCCATGAAAAAGAAGCAAATATTTCCTTTTACAACAATGTGGATGGACCTGGAAACTATTATGCTAAGTGAAATAAGCCAGGAAGAGAATGAAAAATATCATATGACCTCATTCATTTGAGGAATCCAAAAAACAATATGAACTGAGGAATGGAATTAAACCTGAAGGGAAGGGGGGAAGGAGCTGTTTGGAGGGGGGTAAGGGAGATGTTGAGGTGAATACGGGGAAGGGGAGTACATTCAGGCTGACACTAGAATCTATGTAAACACAATAAATTAAATGGAAAAAAAGAAAGAAATATAAAGTCCAAGCATGCTTTTATGGTAATTAAACAAAATAAATATAACAAAATTAAATTTATTCTGACATTAAAAAACATTTTATGTTATATATTTTGAGTTATGCTTTTTAGAATTCATAAAAAAGAGGGGTTAAAAATTAAAAAATGATAAAATGTTATCTTTTTATATATATAGATACATTCTTAGTAAGATTTATTAAATTCGGCAGGTCCCGGTGCAAATGTGTTAAGTTTTTTCATTCTTGTGTTTATAAGAAACATTAGCTTCATGTGTCCTAGTGATTTCTTCAATGTTTGGCATATATTTAATAGGCAAACTCTCATTTCCTCATCAATACATTGAAGAATTCCTCTCTTTTTACTCTTAATTGTGTTGAGTGCAGAAAATCCCCACCATACATATTATCTTAACTTTACACCAAACAAAGGATAGAAGAAACATGCTTCCAGTCTTTCCAGGGGACATGGGGGGTGTAGTGTAAACAATTCAGCACCACAGTTTAACAGCCTTTTCAACCTAATCTGGCAAGTGAGTGAGGTGGGGGTTTTGGCAAACTATCAGTTTACAGCCAGTTCCCCACACCTCTGTCCTCCAAAAATCAAAACTCCAAAAACCCTGTTGGTTTTTTGTTCCCCAAAGGCACATATTTCTCTGAAATACCATAGGGCGCACCTGGAAATATTCTAGGGTGCAACAGTGCACTCTGGCACACACTTTGAGAACCAAACCACTGTGCTAAGGAGTTAATTTCAAAATTTCTACTAAATACTAAATTTAAGGAGGATTTCAGGAGAGTACGATTGTTGTATAGAATGATATGTTTTGTCGACCTGAGTAACTATATAAGAAAGTTTTTATTATAGTTCTATTGGAGAGAGTCAATCATCTGGTTCAATATGAGAGTTGTCTGTTTTTTGGCCTATATAATTCACAGATTTATAGGAGACTATGAGAAATATGGAGTCCCATATGACATGAGTTAATAACTATTACCAGTATCTTCTAGGGTAGATCATTTTTATGAGTTTAAGTGCAGGAACTTGTCAAACTGACAATTTTTTAGTTGTCATTTAAGCATTTCATTTTTTTTGAAAATAGCCTGGTTGTCACTTTTGTGGTATATGTAAGTATAACTTCCTTGCTATGTAATCAGAACAAGTTAAAATTTTAGGTCAGAAGTAAACTTATTATCAAATCTGAGTCTTCTGACATATAAGTCTTATAGAAGTTATTATTTAATGCAATGTGTAGATGTATCTTAACCAAAACATACCATGTCTATTCAGGTACTATAGTATAACTTGATTAAATGTTTTTACTGACATGTTTCATAATTTTATACTTGTTGAGGTGTATACTGGGATGTGAACATTTCACACATCAATGATTTCAATTTTTTAAAACGTAGGAGACTAATCTATCTACCTTAAAAATTATGGCAATTACAGATCTTATAAACACATGGGTACAAAGACCTATGTGTATAAAAGTAAATTTTCAAAACACAGCACAGGCTATGGACGGATGGCTCAATGGATAGAGCATAGGCTAGCGTATGGATGTCCAGGTTCAATACCAGTCGGGGCACACAAGAGAAGCAACCATCTGCTTCTCCCTCCCTTCTCCTATCCCTTCTCTCTCTCTTCCCCTCTTGCAGCCACTGGCTCAAATGGTTCTAGCGTCGGCCCTTGGGTACTGAGGATAACTTCGTTGGTCCTAGCATGTCAGCTTCAGGCACTAAATAGAGCTCAGTTTATTCGAGTATAGGCCCCAGACGGAGTTGCCAGTGGGTCCCAGTCAGAACACTTTCAGGAGTCTGTCTCACTTTCTCCTTTCCTCTGGCTTAAAAAAAATAAATAAAAGAAACAAAGATAATATATTTTATTTACATACTTAGTATATATTATTTTTAAACAAGATACACAGATCATAAAGCATAAAAAAATCTCTCACAAAGCCAACTATATGAAAAGTTTAAACTTTAGGATTATTAAACATACTACTTAAAGGATTTCAACAAATAAGAAATGAAATGATTGACAATAAAATTAAAGAGAATAAACAAGGACTATGAAAAGGTAATTTAAGAAATGGAAACCAGAACAGCGAATAAACTTCTGAGAATATGCTAAATCTCATTATAGTTAAGATATGGAAAGTAAAAGTCATAAGAGGATGCAACTTAATACCTATCATCTTGGCCAAACAACCAACCAATTTCTAAGGATAAGCAAGAATATAGCAATGGGAACTCTTAAATAATGCTGGTCAGCGTGTCATTTGCCATACCCAGTTTAGATAAGTTGAATATATGTGCATTTTAAAATGCTCTATCATATATAAAAATTCTACTTCTAGATATCTTAGAAAAATGGTTGTGCAGGTGCAGAACGATATGCATAACAAATTTTATAATAGATTCATTTGCAATTAGAAAAAATTAAATTTACAAGGGAATGAAAAAGTCTGTAAATACCAAAATGAATGCAATGGAACCTGAGCATTCAAAATATATAAACGTGAACCACATTTGTAAATATATATGAACTACATACAGGAATATTATATTAAGTGATAAATTCAGATAGCAGAAGGATGTAAAATTATAAATTCATTTTGTAAACCTTAATATATTTAAAACAGTACTTTAGAAATACACTTTGATGAGATGAGAGAGGAAGAGAACATGGAATAGTCACTTATGAGACTTCCAATTTCCATGTATTATTTTATTCTTTAATATAGGAGAAGATACAGAGTGCTCATTAAACATATACCGGTTAGGGCACACTCACTGAATCTAATGTTTGTAGAACTAAAAAAAAATTCATTTGTCTAGGAATTGATTTTACCTTTAATATAATTTATATAAAATCATAAAACTTTTTTTAATGAGAAAAAGGCAAAATGAATACCCAGTTCCCTTGAGGTCTATGAATGTAACAGTTACAAGGCAAAATAAATATCCAGTTCTCTAGTGGTCTATAAATGTAATACTAAAATTAACGTGGACTTTGATTACCACTTAATTGAATAAAAGCATTACATTATTAATTAATATTCATTTTAGAGTGACTTTCTTACACTGATATTTCCACACAAAAAAACATTATTTTTTGAACTGATGGAACTGATTATTTATTTATAAATTTTAATGTACCGATCCTACTTTTCAAGGTTCTATGTACCAAAATTAATAACATGAATTATACCCAGCCATTTAAAATGAGTAGCATTAAACAAAATTATATCAACGATCTTTTTTTAAAATAACAGTATATGGAGTTTGGTGAATAACAATCTGCTATAGTTAAACAAAATATTATTTTCCTACTACATCAAAGATTTATATAAAAATGATAAATTATACCTGAGGAATTTAGAGTATTGCTATCTTTAAATATAGTATTTCTTTTTGAACTCACATTTTTAACATTGATCAGAGTCACTTAAACTATGGTCTTTTATTAAACAAAATAAGTATTATTTTTATTTGTTTCCATTTATGTTTTACTTTAGAAATTGAATGGGGTGACATTGGTTCATAGATCACACAGATTTTAAGTGTATATCTCCTTGGCACATGAACTATACATTGCACTGTATGCCCATCACTCAAAGTCAAACCACCTTATTCTACTGTATGTTTACCCCCCTTTCCTCCTACTACCTCTTCAACCACCTCCCTCTGGTAACCATCATTCTTTTGTCTATGTTTATGAATCTCAGTTTTACATCCTGCATATAAGTAAAATCATAGCTTTATCTGACTGACTTATTTTGCTTAGCATATTATTCTCAAGGTCCATCCATGTTTTTGAAAATTGCAGTATTTTATTTTCTTATGGTTGAGAAGTATTCCATTGTATATATGTACCATTTCTTTTTTTATCCATAACTCTATTGAAGGATACTTTGATTGTTTTCATGTCTTCACCATTGTGAATAATGCTATAATGAACATTGGGGTGCCTATGTTTTTGTGAACAAATGTTTTTGAGCTTTTTAGGGATTGCTGTTACCTAGTAGAGGGATTGTAGTTACCTAGTAGAGAGATTGCTGGGTCATATGGTAACTCAGTTTTTGTTTGTTTGTTTTGTTTTTACAGTAAGAAAGAGAGATAAAGAGAGTGACAGAGAGTAAAAGACACACAGGAACAAACAGGAAGGAAAAGAAATGAGAAGCATCAACTCATAGTTGTAGCACCTTAGTTACTCATTGATTGCTTTCTCATATATGCCTTGGCCAGGGGCTCTAGCCAAGCCAGTGACCCCTTGCTCAAGCTGCAACCTTGGGCTTCAAGCCAGTGACATTTGGTTTCAAGCCAATAACCATGGGGTAGTATTTATGATCCCATGCTCAAGCCAAAGACCCTGCACTCAAGCTGGTGAGCCCATACTCAAGCCAGCAACCTTGAGGTTTCAAACCTGGGTCCTTAGAGTCCCAGGCTGATTATCCACTGCACCATCACCTGGTCAGAGAGTAATTCTATTCATACCTTTTCTAGAAATCATTATATTGTTTTCCATAATGGCTGTACCAGTTTACATTCCAACCAGCAAATGAGGGTTCTTTTTTCTCTGCTACACTTCAACCCTTGTTTTCACCTGTTTTTGTTTGTTTGTTTGTTTTGTTCTTTTGAGAGAGAAACAGAGGCACAGACAGACAGGAAGGGAGAGATGAGAAGCATCAACTCATATTTGATGCATTTTAATTATTCATTGATTGCTTATTCATATATGCCTTAATGGGGGGCAAGGCTTCAGCTGAGCCGGTAATCCCTTGCTCAAGCCAGCAACTTTGGGGCTCAAGCCAGTGACATTGGGCTTCAAGCCAGTGACCTTTGAGCTCAAACCAGTGACCATGAGGTCATATCAATGATCCTACACTCAAGCTGGCAATCTGGGGGTCCACAGTGTCCCAGGTCAACACTCTATTTACTGCATCACTACCTGGTCAGGCTACCAGTCTTTTTGATAATAGCTATTCTAACATATTTGACTTCGTACCTCACTGTAGTATTTTATTTATTTTATTTTATTTTATACAGGGACAGAGAGAGAGAGAGAGGGATAGACAGACAGGAACGGAGAGAGAGAGAGATGAGAAGCATCAATCATCAGTTTTTCGTTGCGACGTCTTAGTTGTTCATTGATTGCTTTCTCATATGTGCCTTGACCGTGGGCCTTCAGCAGATGGAGTAACACCTTGCTCAAGCCAGCAACCTTGGGTCCAAGCTGGTGAGCTTTTTGCTCAAGCCAGATGAGTCCGTGCTCAAGCTGGTGACCTAGGGGTCTTGAACCTGGGTCCTCTGCATCTCTGTCTGATGCTCTACCCTCTGCGCCACTGCCTGGTTAGGCCCTCATTGTAGTTTTGATTTGCATTTCTCTAGTCGCTAGTGAAGATGAGCATCTTTTCATTTATCTGTTTGTTGTTTGTGTGTATTCATGGGAGAGGTGTACTCATGAAAGAGGTTCAGGTCCTCTCTCACTTTTTAATTGAACTGTTTTAGTGTTGAGTTTTACAATTTATTTATAGTTTTTTAATATTAACCCCTTTGTCACAGCTATTATTTATGAATATCATTTCCCATTCAGTTGACTGCCATTTGGTTTTGTTGTTAGTTTATTTTGCTGTGTAGCTCTTTAGTTTGATATAGTCCCATTTGTTTATTTTTGCCTTTATTTCCATTGCTTTTGGGGTCAAATTCATATAATGTTCTCTATGGTCAAGGTCCATAAGTTTAGTACCTATGTTTTCTTCTCTGTAATTTATTGTTTTATTTTTTATATTTAGGTCTTTGCTAAGAAAATTTCTCTTAGTCTTTTGAACTGTTATCTAACTACTTACTATTTAAGTAATTTGAGATAGCAGAAAGTGAACTAAAATTTCTGATTTATTATAACTATTTAACCTCAGGTTATGTTTCCCATAAACTATAGTATTCATATAATCTTTTTTCTTCTAAAATTTTTAATCATGAACCCATCAGGAAAGGAAAAATTTCAATTCAATTTTAAGCAAAATATTGTAAGATATTATATCATGTGGGAATACAATATATACCATAATGTACTTCAAAATAAATAGAACTGTCATTGAATTCAAAAATTCCATTAAAAAATATTCAGTTATTTGCCTGACCTGTGGTGGCACAGTGGATCAATCGTCGACCTGGAACACTGAGGTTGCAGATTCAAAAAACTGGGCTTTGCCTGCTCAAGGCACATATGGGAGTTGATGCTTCCTGCTCCTCTCCCCTTCTCTCTCTCTCTCTTTCTTCTCTAAAATGAATAAATAAAATTTTTTTAAAAATATTTAGTTATTGAGTGTTTATTATATTTCAGGAACTGAGCCATGATACAATGATACCATTTTAAAAGTTATAAAAACAGCCCGAAAATATTCTATCATCAAAATGGGTTTGAAGTATAGAGTATGATTTTTCCAGGCAGTAGTGAATTTTTATTAGCATAGTTGTACAGTTTTGTTTCCTGAGAAATTAAAGGTGATTGGAACTTGGAACATCAACATTTTAGTAATGTGACTCTGACAGAAACTACATTCAGTTTTTTGCTTCACTTTTGTCAAAAAAAAAAAGGGAAGTATTGAGAACATAAGTGGGATGATCTCAGCATTTGGAGTCAGGACACATAAACTCTACCCTACTCTCTGTCACTGATTCCCTGTTTAGTCAGACACAATAATTTATATTCTCTAGGCCTCATTGTTAATTTTTTTTTTTTGGTCTTAACAGAAACTAAAGAAGATAGACTAGATAACATGATCTCTTATAATTAGGAGGAAACTTAATCCCAGCATAAAATTAAATAGATAACACAGCTAATTGATTACTCTTCCAATATCATTGTCTTATAGTGAGATAAAAAATTATAAACTAAAATATTTATAATATAACTTGTTAAAATTTATATTCTCTCTTTACTTAAAACTGTTTTGATATCAGGACTCAATTGCTTGCAGTAAAAACAAAAACAGAACAAAAAAGTAATGAAACATTTTCAAAATTAAAAAAATAGTTTTCTCTTTACTTCCATTTCTCAGGAAGCAATTTTTTTTAGTATTTTTTTTAGAGGATTGAATCAAAGAGCTAAATATACAATATTTTGAGCAAGTTTCTTAGCCACTCCTTCATGAAATAAGTAGAACTTGGGACAGGAATGGTGAGTAATTAAAACAATTCTAGTATTTTTATGCTATAATATGGAAATCCAATATAGCACTCAGTAAGTTTTTATTTAAAAGATCACCCAATAATTTAGATATTCACTGGTACATTTTATTTTGCCTATATTTTAGCCAACTGAAAGTAAAGGACTCTGAAGTTTTTTGTGTTTAAACAGAGACACAGACATCCAGACAGCCACACCATTGTTTGTTTTTTATAACAGGGCTTACAGAAATATGTTTCACTTAATGGATCACACTACCTGTTGTTTTTTTCATCTATCTGAATCAGACAATCAACACAGGTAACTGTTCCATGTTCCTTGGGTGTTCGCAAACCCCCAGGCATTGACTTCAGAGTATCCCACCCTTCTGACAACTGTATAAACTCTAAAAGCTGACCTCAAAAAGCCCTTCCCAGCATTTGATAAATACTACTGAAAGGAAAAAGCCAAACTCTCTATATCTCATAGACATATGCACATGAGGTCTACAACAGGACAACAAATAAAGAAAAGTAAAAATGGCGCACAGAGAAATAGTGCTTATGGCCCAAGTCTCAGGCTTTTTCTCAAGTTTCTTTTGATAGTGTCAGCAACTCCTTTATATTTCTCAGGTTTGAGAATTCATACATTTATTTTAGACTAAAATTGAGGTGGTTGTCTATTCGAATCACAAAAGAGAAATAAAATAGCCTAATAGTTCCATGCAGCACGCAATATCAATCTTCATGGGACTACTAACATATCCTTAGATCAAATAAGAATATTAAAGATAACTTGTTTGATTCATTAGTCACATGGTATCTTTTAATGAGACTTCAACATAAGGTGCAATTAATGATATAATAGCAATTGGTAATCAGCTTTAAATATGTTCTCTGTTCTATTTTGTAGTAATTATCCAGTTTAACTGTGTGGTCCTATTTTTTCTGTTTATTTAGTATTATATTGTTATTAATAATTAGTGAGAAATTACTTATGCTAGAAACACAATAATATGTTAAATGATAATATGAGTAAATTGCTTTACTCATATTTTGTCATTAAATATTTCCAACAACCCCAAGGCACTTCAACATAAAGTAAAAACTCTTGCTTCTGGTATTTAGTCTGTAAGGGGGAGCTTGTCCATCTGTACTGCACTATAGTTACAACAGAGTTTATAGTTGATGTTATAATGTCCATCACAAATAATCTAAGCTCAAAGTGAACACACAAGTTGCTTCTGAATATGTTTTAAGGTAATGTAAAAAAACATATCTGTAAGTAATTCAAATGAACTCTTTTGAAATAATGATAACACTACTGAATGTTCCAAAACAGCATGGTTTATTCTGTTAAATCCTTGGCAAAATATTTCAATAACTCATTCTTTATTCCCTGTCATATAAATAGTCTGTATTAGCAACCTCACTTTGGGAGAAATCTAGTGTTTTCCAGGTGTGTATTTTCTCTTGATAAAGCAAATAATAAAGTCAGCTTTGCCAAGTATATTCCTGAAAGTCTTGGCTGATGAGCATTGGCAATGTTTACTATTGTAAGGCTAGAAGCCACGGCCACCATCGCAGCTGCCTGGCCCATGCAGGTTCACATTCAATTTGGACAGACGGTAATGAAACAATGGAGCCAAGAACTGGTGGGCCATTACCTTTAATTCTAGCTTTCAACTGGCAGGCAAGTAAAAACACACACTGGGCTCCAAAACGCACTCATTCAGTGCTCACAAAGCTATGACTTATCTGAGTTCCCTAGAATAAAAGGCATCTACCTCACCAGGCTTATTCATCTCTGTTTCCCATCTCCTTCTCTCTACACAAACTCTGAACAAACTGGCTTCTCCTTCAGCACTCCGCCATCTTGGCAGCTTCTCCTGGCCTCATGTACATGCACTTTCTCTGCTCTCCTACAGCATGGGCTTCTTCTAGAACATAATCACTCTTCCCCCTAATGCTAATATCAGGAACTGAGAGAGACCAAGATCCCGGTCTGCCCCCATTTTATAGAGTAGAAATCAAAATCTTTAATCCAATATACAAACAAAGAAGACTCTGATACAAAGTCACTTATCTGAGGCACAACAGGATTCCTCATGAGAGTGCCCACCCCACATCATGCAATCAGTCAAGTGTGTGGGAAAAAGCTTAGTCTTAAAACTAAGCTTTAGGTTATAACGACCTGGCCTGCTTAAAGTCTTTCCCCCACACCAATACAAACTATAAGTGAGCAAACATACATATCATATTTAAAAATTTATTTGACCAACATTCACCCCTTTTGCCCGCTTCACAGTCTAAAACACAGGTATTCCTGCACAAGGAAATTAGGCACATTATACAAATTACAGCAGCACAAATCACATAGTTTCAAAAATTTCAAAAGTACATTTCACCAGTCTCTGAGCACTTTGCAAAAAGTCCAAAATGTCCTCGGATTTCTTTCTAGCCATTAGAAAGGCTTCCTGGGGCAGGGGAAGGGCCTCCAGCAAAGCCGCCCCTCCCACCCCCATCAGGGTATTTCACGTTGTTCAAAATCCATAAGTCCATCCAACAAAGGAGCCAGTGCTCACTCCGGTCTGGTCCAGGAATCAGTCCATGCACATGGGGCCTCAGCCACCCCCCTCATCCCTGCCATCCTGGCAGGTCTTACACTGTCCCAAGAAGGAGCATGTGGCAATGGCAGTCAGCATTTCCATCTCTGCTCTAGAGAGCATTGATGGCTTTCACCCCTATGTCCCAAAATTGCAGACCTACCAGAGGCATAGCAGGTACTCCTTGCTGCTGGGCTCTCACCTTCTGAAGACTGTGGAAGCAACTCCCGATTCTCCTCAATCTCCAAAGAGGAACTGGAAACACCAGCTCCTGGTGCCAGAATTGAGCCCCAGGCCACTGCTGCCTTCTGCTCAGCAGGTCTTGCAGCCCCAGCTCTGGTCTCAGCCCCATCCTCCCACAGCTGCTGGTTCTCCACAATATCCAGGGCATGCTGCAACTCATGAATCTGTGATTCATTCTCCAGCGGCTGCTCCATTTCCAAGTGAATCTCGCAAACCTGTTCGGCCTCCTCCAGTTCTTGCTCCAGCTCCAGGGTTGACATGTATTTCTCCCATGTTTGCTCCAGCTCCTTCCACTGCTCGGTTTGCAAGTCCTGGACAACCTCTTCCACAGAGCTCTCAGTTTTCTCATGCATGGCTGTAAAAGTCAGCCAGCCTATGGCCCCCAAAAGGACAGCCATGGATAACCATAACAGCAGCCAGTCCTCTATTCCACCACTCAAATATGGTGGTGGCTCCATACCAAACTGTATCGAATCCTGCCACAGACTACGCCAAATGTAAGGCCAATATCCACGGCCACCATCGCAGCCACCTGGCCCATGCAGGTTCACATTCGATTCAGACAGACGGTAATGAAACAATGGAGCCAAGAACTTGTGGGCTATTACCTTTAATCCTAGCTTGCACCTGTTGGGCAAGCAAAAACACACACTGGGCTTCAAAACCCACTCATTCAGTGCTCACAAAGCTACTGACTTATCCGAGTTTCCCAGAATCAAAGGTATGTACCTCACCAGCCTTATTCACCTCTGTTTCCCATTTCCTTCTCTCTACACAAACTCTGCACAAACTGGCTTCTCCTTCAGCTCTCCGTCATCTTAGCTGCTTCTTCTGGCCTCCTCCATGTACCCTTTCTTTGCTCTCCTACAGCATGGGCTTCTCCTAGAACCGTGATGGCAAGCCTTTTTATATAAACCATCCACTTTTGCAGTGCTGGTCAACCTAGTCCCTCCTGCCCACTAGTGAGTGGTCCAGCTTTCATAGTTGGCCAATCGTGGCACCATTGGTTGCTCTGCTACTGCCCACCATGAAAGCTGGAATGCCTACTAGTGGAAGGGAGGGACCAAGTTGACCAGCACTGCAAAAGTGGGCAGTTTTTATAAAAAGGTTCACCATCACTGTCCCAGAATGTAATCACTGTTTCCCCTAATGCTAATATCAGGAACTGAGAAAGAGCAAGCTCCTGGTCTGCCCCCATTTTATAGTAGAAATCAAAACCTTTAATCCAACATACAAATAAGGAAATCTCTGATACAAAGTCACTTATCTGAGGCATAATAGGATTCCTTACGAGAGTGCCCACCCCACACCATGCAGTCAGTCAAGGGTGTGGGAAAAAGCTTAGTCTTAAAACTAAGCCTTAGGCTATAATGACCCTGCCTGCTTACAGCCTGTCCCCCACACCCAATGCAAATTATAAGCGAGCAAATATATATATATATATATATATATATATATAATATTTAAAAACTTATTTGACCAACAACTATCCACATTTTGTAGAGTAAGTATAGCAAATATGACAAAGAAACTGTGTTTATACAAAAGCCTCTTTTATCAGATGTTTAAGAAACAATGATAATCTATCTACTTTTTCAAATTACATGTGAGGCAATTGTTGAATTGAGAGGATAAATGTCTTGATAGAAGTCTAGCTTTGAGTACCCTTAAAATTTAAGTGAGAAATATTTTCTCCTATACTTTAATTTCTATTTATTAAAATGTAAGATGCTATTACCACAATAAATATACCAAAAGTATTCTCAATTTATAATTGTAGAAAATATAGTTTAATTATAATAAATATATATTCAATATTATGTAAGTTTTAACATTTAATTATTGTTCTTGTTCTCATTTATAGAACAAAAGAGTCTCCTACACAATACACATTCTCATTAGAGATTATCAAATGGCGACTAGTTTTTGCATGGCTTGGACTGTTTTTGGACTTAACCTGCAACATCGACTTCTCCCTGACTCTCTAGCCTGCTGGCCTACCTTGTACATTTCAAATTGCCACCTTCCACAATTATATAAGCCAGTTTCTTAAAATAAATACCTTTTAGTGCTGTTTCCCTCTTTCTACACATGCTAGTATGGGTGATAAAATTAATTCTAGAGTCACATAAAACCAACAAGTAAAAATGTCTCTATGTAACATAATTTTAGGTAGTGGTAGACAAGGTTGTAAGAAAGAAAAGTAGGTGTAAGAGAATAATATGTGATACACTATGGTAAGCCTGGTATTTTATATAGGATAATCAGAGAAAGTGAATTTATAGTACTAATGTTTTAGTAGAGACTAGAAATAAGAAATAAATTAGGCCCTGGCTGGTTGGCTCAGTGGTAGAGCGTCGGCCTGGTGTGCAGGAGTCCCAGGTTCGATTCCCGGCCAGGGCACACAGGAGAAGTGCCCATCTGCTTCTCCACCCCTCCCCCTCTCCTTCCTCTCTGTCTCTCTCTTCTCCTCCCGCAGCCGAGGCTCCATTGGAGCAAAGTTGGCCCGGGCACTGAGGATGGCTCTATGGACTCTGCCTCAGGTGCTAAAATGGCTCTGGTTTCAACAGAGCGACACCCCAGATGGGCAGAGCATCGCTCCCTGATGGGCATGCCGGGTGGATCCCGGTAGGGCACAAGCGGGAGTCTGTCTGACTGCCTCCCCGTTTCCAGCTTCAGAAAAAAAAAAAAAAGAAATAGATTAGTCATAAAAATTTTGAAGGATTATTGTTGGAACAGGAAACTACAAGTACAAAGACCTGAGTCACGTACACTTCAAAAACAGTAAGATGACCTCTGTAATTTGATAAGAAGAAATTGTATGAAGAGAAGAATAATAAGCTTAAAGAGGAAGGCAGAACAGAAATTTATTGATAAATATTCCACCAAGTAGCATTGCCATTGGCAACAATGCATGAAGAGTGTTGAATTAAAAGTGAATTGCAGTTCCACAGAGCTGGGAGAAGCTAGTAGATCTCTAAAATTTACTCTACTCCAAAAGACCACCCAGAAGAACAAGGTGTTCCCCAAAGTGGAATAGAATGCTAGAAGCCAGAGGTCAAGGTTGAGAGTTCATTCAAAAATGACCAAATAAAGGAATGAATGTGGAGAAAAGCTTTCCTCTCCATTAATTTCATTCAAAAGCAAAAGAATTAACCCTCAGACCAGGTGAAAGGGGAAATTTACTACAAAGGAAAAATAATTTCTGCTTGTGTCTTGCAAATACTAGGTCTTTTAGTAAACCAGTTACACATATTTCTGTGACAATCTAAACAAACTTAGTCGTGAGGGAGAAATGCAGATGAAAGAAAAATTCCATGCTGGGTGGACAGAAATAATGCCTGGTTAATATGTAGGACCCACAGATAACTATACAAAACCTACTCGAGTCTTGATATACTCCATATTTGTTAAGTTGTATGCTCAGAATCAAAATATATCACACAGTACTAAGAATACTGTTTGATGATGACTGCAATAATACTAGTACAGTGGTACCTTGAGATATGAACAGACCAACATATGAATTTTTTTAGGATACGAGCTGAGACTCAGTCCATATTTTTGTTCGAGATCTGAGCAAAATTCCGAGATAGGGGTTGTGATTTGGGAAGCTGCCACTAGTTGGCACACGGGTCCAGTATAAGCAGTTTGATATACGAGTTGACTGACTTCCGAGCTCAGTTACAGAACGAATTAACTTCATATCTCAAGGTATCACTGTGCCTAGTGAAGAGATTAATAACTTTTAAAGATGCTTGTTTTTAATAATATTGTAGATTCAAAGATAAATTCAGGCTCAAAACTCTATATGCAAATAAAAATATTAAAAACTAAAATTAATTATGTTGCTCATTATTAGTGCATATATACATATACTTATGTTTCTCATATTATATACTGCATCTGTAAAAATGTACAGATAATATTAATCTATATGTATATATATAATCCCATGTGTAATTATGTTCAAGGTAAAGTGAATCCTTACTTTGTTGTGCTTGGATGGATCATCCTTGACAGCAGGAGGTACATTTTAACCTTACAATTTATCATCGTTACATAGAAGTTACAGGTTAAAGGATGCTACAATCAAAAGGAGATTTGTGTCATTTGTGAAATCAATATATCACTGACACAAAATCACAGTCCATAATATTGCCTTGGGATCGTGGTAGTTCACAATGATATACCTGAAAATTTCATTTCAGGAATAGGAAAGATTTTTCTCTGCTTTGTGGCTGGGCCAAACTGTAGAGTGTATGTTAATCAACATTTTATTTTCATTCCAATATACTTAGTTTGAGGAAAGTCAAAGAATTAAAACAACAAAATAATTAGAGGAGAAATTTGGACTCCAAAAACAATATATTTGGGCAACAGTGAACAGTAGATAGTCATAACATTGAGTTAAAGATTACACTGTCTTCTTTTTGGTAAAACGAGCACATTTTGTATAAGTTGCCTTCGTGAGATCAAGGCCAACGTTGAAAGGGAAAAGAAGGTAGACTAAACTATAAATAACATATTATAGATTTGCTATGAATTGCACATATACTTGTTTAGTTTGTTGTCTCATTATTTCTTCATAATTACTCTGAGTATTTATTATCTCTAGGCAGGTTTAAATACATTCATGGACACTCAGTGAGTAAGTATAACAGTTAGCATTTATCTATATTTCACTTTACTTAAAAACAAGTAAACAGCAAACCAACAGATCCACAACAAATAAATGAACAAAATAATAATAGTACATCTGTGGATATCTTACCACTTTACATATTTATATCCTTTCATCATTTTTGTTCAATAATTAATTCAACAAAATCAATGTTTAGCACCTACTGCTTAATAAACAATTGTGGTCCTGGCCAGGTACATCAGGTGGTTAGAGCATTGTCCCAGCATGTCAGGGTTGCAGCTTTGATCCTCAATTAGTGCACATGGAAGAATCAACCAATGAGGGCATAAATAAGTGAAAAACTAATCAATGTTTCCATGATTCTTACTTCTTTATATAAAATTCAATAAATAAGTTTTTAAAATTATTACCTTTAAAATAAACAGTAGAGACCCAGGAAACATAATCCATGTCCATCTCACGTCCTTTATACACGTGTGTAAGTGCCCATGTGTGGAGCTGAGACAGACTGGGATGGAGCAATTAGAGTAAACCATCTCATTGAGCAATCATAGCACACTATGTCATTGATTATGGTATTAGTTACACAGAACTCTGTAGGCTCCAAAAAAAATTTCTTTTTTAAATTTATTTATTTATTTATTTATTTATTTATATTTTTCCAAAGTTAGAAGTGGGGAGGCAGTCAGACAGACTCCTGAATGCCTCCAACTGGGATCCACCTGGCATGCCCACCAGGGGGCGATGCTCTGCCCATCTGGTGCATTGCTCCATTGCAGCCAGAGCCATTCTAGCACCTGAGGCAGAGGCCATGGAGCCATCCTCAGCGCCCATGGCCAACTTTGCTCCAATGGAGCCTTGGTTGCAGGAGGGGAAGAGAGGGAGACAGGAGAGGGGGAAGGGTGGAGAAGCAGGTGGGTGCTTCTCCTGTGTACCCTGACCGGGAATCAAACATGGGACTTCTACACGCCAGGTCATAAAGAACATATTTCTGATCACACTCTGATGGGGGAGCATTTTTTGAGAGAAATATATTCAAAATTTAAAGGAGCAGGGATTTTTAGGAAAAAATAAGAATGATATGAAGGTTGAGAGAAATGTTAGAGCTATCAAAAAATGGTATTTAAAATCAGGAATATAATTTGTGATTCATGTATTAAATTTGGTAAATACATTACAAACTCATCCTACTGTTTACAACTTTTTGCTGGAATGGCTCATTTTTTTTTTCAGCAGCATTTTCAACAATCCAGACTATGTACTAAATTACTAAATTAGAACTGACAGATATTTTGACAATATAGCTGCAGGCAAAGGCAAAAAGTCTAATAAAGAGCTTCTAATTAGAAATAACACATGGAACACATTTTAATTATGTACCACCTTAAATGTAACGCTTGACATGTGACTTAGCATACACATGTATGCCAAAAAAAAAAAAGGGAAAGGTTGAAGAGTTGGCATTTTCTACACCTTAATATGTTGCATACATGCAAAGTTTTCATGTTTCCAAGTATTCCTAATCTTTAATCTTAAATGTCCTAAAGGTGTTTGCTTTGATAACTTTTGTGTGTAGCTACAATTTAATCAGGGGTCCCCAAACTTTTACACAGGGGTCCAGTTCACTGTCCCTCAGAGCGTTGGAGGGCCGGACTATAAAAAACAAACAAACTATGAACAAATTCTTATCCACACTGCACATATCTTATTTTAAAGTAAAAAACAAAATGGGAACAAATACAATATTTAAAATAAAGAACAAGTAAATTTAAATAAACAAACTGACCAGTATTTCAATGGGAACTATAGGCCAGCTTTTGGCTAATGAGATGGTCAGTGTCTGATTTCATATTTGTCACTGCTAGCTGTAACAAGTGATATGACCTACTTCCGGAGTCCTGACACATGCATCCAGCGTCACCGGAAGTAGTACTGTATGTGAGTGATGCCGCGCTTTGCGGTGCTGCCACATACAGTACTCCAGGAGCACAGGATGCATGCTCTCACTGACCACCAATGAAGGAGGTGCCCCTTCCAGAAGTGCAGCGGGGGCCGGATAAATGGCCTCAGGGGATTGCAAGAGGCCCGCAGACCATAGTTTGGGGACCCCTGGTAAATGCTAGTGAGTAATAAGTTATTTCACTGTCCCCAAAGGAAAAACTGATGAAAGAAGAGTAGAGAAAGAGAAAAAAAAATTCTAAATGATTTTCTTCCTCCTTCTTCCATCAAGTGCTACTCACCAAGTTTTATCTTCCTCCTTTAGTGAGTAATATAAACCCTAAATGCATTGCATTTAATGTACCTTCATTTTGTATTTCTTTGTAAATTATTGTTTATTACTTAAACTTTTTTCTCTCAATATATTTGACTCTAAAGACTGGTCAGGCATTTTGGTTATAATAAATACAAATTATTTCATTATAATTTATTGAAATATTGTTTTAAATAATTGCTTCTCATTTAGGGTCAGGGTTTTATGGATTGAGTTATTAAAGGATAAGCATGTGTTATTAGTGCAGCATGATTTTATTTAAATTGTTTAAATCATTGCATTAAATTTCTAATCGCTGCAAGTAAAAATCTTTTATTTGTTTACTATTCATGAATTTTCTATGAAATGTCCATTTATATCATTTGCTCTTTTTCTTAGTGGTTAAGGTTGAAGAGAGAATGGCATTATTTTATTCTCAATATGAAAAAAGTCATTGGGTGTAAGAAAATCATTAATTCTATGTGATTTGTAAATGTATTTTTCTCAACAGCTAGTTTTCCTTTAACTTAATTGAGGAATATTATGCCATAAAGATATTAGTTTTCTTTATGAGTCTCATTGCATGATCAGCAAAATTTTCATAACGTTAAAAATTTAAAAACATTTATACATATTTTTACTTAGCTTGCACTTGTTACTGTTATTGTTGATGTGATTGATTAATGTAACTTGGGTCTTTCAGCCTTGGGGACTTGCTACTACCTTCTCAATCCTATTATCAATCATATTATTTTACTTGCATAGTAAAAATCACTTTAAGAATTCACAAAATAGATGCCTCTCCTATGGATACTTGTTCTTCATAGCACAAAAGAGAGAAAATTTCCATTTGCTTTATAGATAGATAGATAGATAGATAGATAGATAGATAGATAGAAAGATAGATAGATAGATAGATAGATAGATAGATAGATAGATAGATGATAGATAGATAGATAGATAGATAGATAGATAGATAGATGATAGATAGATAGATAGATAGATAGATAGATAGATAGATAGATAGAGATATATCCTTAAAGGAAAGCTAGAAATCATCTATACTTCTTCCATCTTTGGATGAATTCCAGTCTCCCCTCTAATTAATTTTTCTAGGTTGAGAAAAGAACATGGGCAAGAGTCCAAGGTTGTTATCTCAGAGAAGTCCAACTCCATGGAGACGAGGCACAGCACTCAAATGGACAAATAGTGGAAACTAATCAAGGTTTGAAGTGGATTGAATGACACAAACAGTGTGCTTGGCATCAATCAAATGTGATATATTTCTAAGTAAAAATATTTGTCATCTTTAAATTTTTTTAATTTCTATTTTTATTCAAGTAGACCATTTTTAATTAGTATGTAAAACAATCTCTACTCCCAAATTAATTTTGCAGAGTAAAATGTTTTTTAATCATTCTTTAGAGAGCTTATGATTTAACAGATTTTACTGAATTAAAATAATTTGGTTACAATGTCATTTTCCCAAAGGGAATAAGAGTTCAAAAACTAACAAACTTAAGAGTACATTCCTTAATCTGCTCTTTTTTTTTTTACAAATTTCATATTAAAAAGCAATAGACAGAAACTAGTCCATAATTTCTCTTCATTAAAATAATATACTATAGGTATTTCTATGATGGCTTAAAAAAACTATCATACAAACTTTCAGTCTGTCTTATGGTTCCAGTTTTCAATGATCTGGATGTGTTTCAATCCTAAAGGAGTTTTTTTTTTTTAACTAAATTGGACAGTCTACCTTGGGATCTAAATATTCTTACTTTTTTTTTTACCAAGAGCTCTTTGGTGCTCATCAAAGCCTTCTAGTTGAGTAACAGTGAGCAAAAATGCAGAAATGGTTGTCTCCAAATTATTTATATTTAAATATGTTTCAGATGTGTGGGAGAAAATACTTAGACTATAAAATATATATTTCATAGGGGACATTTATGTTTGACCAGTAGAGATTTAGGTCATATGTACTTAAGCTAAAAGTATATGTTTAATTAATTTTAAATTTTCAGTTACCTATTTCATCAGAGAACTTCATTTAAATATTAGGAAATCACTATCAAAACTTAATAAAATAATTAACACTATCATTGAAAACAGATATTATTTCTTCATCTTTATAACTCCAAAGCCTCACACAGTCTTTGTTATCTAGTATATAATACAAAATCAAAACATTTAAAAATATCCTATCTATATAGTCAAAATATACCTTCTCTATATCAAAGTAAAATTTTCTTTTAGACAACTTACAATGCTGGCTTTGGCTTTTAAAATGTGTTACCTATAACAAATATGTGTTTATAAAAGTTTTCATATACTTTTGGTAGAGACACTTGCTTTTATAGCTTGTAAATAGTAATTTTAACAATAACTGAAGTAGCTCACTATCAGCTTATACAATCACTACTTACACAATAAGCCTTTTTTGGGTGAAGCAAACATTATGTAACCTTATTCATTCCTATTAATCCTTTGTCTTCACTATAAAAGTGCCATGCTAATGAAAAGAGTGAATATTTGGATGAACTGTACACAATCAGGATCAGTTATCTATTTCAAATACCCAAGTTGTTACATTTTACAATATATTTGAACCATCTCTAAATATAAGTTGTGAATTCCAATTTTGTATGTTATACAAACTATTGAAAAAAAGGGAAAAAATGAAGCTTGATTTTTCTAAGCAAAACTTTGCTGCTTGAAACTGTGGCAAGAAGTTTGGTCACATTCAATCTCATTAATCATTCCAAAAATGAAATATTTCTGCATGGCCTGGAATTGATACAAATCTTCTGGTTCAGCAACAGGAATTGAAACTGAAAAGTGCTTGGGGCACAGAGTAAGTGTGATTTATATAATGAGGCTCTTTGTCAATTTATTCTTTCTTTCTTCTTTTGGTCTATTTCTTTCTTTTGTCTCTGCAGTTATTAAGCTGACATTCCTCAAATCTCTTCCCTCCAGTGGGTGCTTCATTTCCCATTTCTTCACATCTACTGACCTATTTTCCTCCATTTTAGCTTCACCTTACAATTGAAAAACTCTGTTAACTGTATTCTCAGCAGCACTGGGCAGCTTTCCTTTGGAAATTAATAAGTACAACTGTCCTCTAATAGACTCTGTACTCTCTAGCCTAAAGTAATTGAGCCTATTAATTCGCCTTACTTCTTGGGCCAGAATGCACTTCCAGAGAACAATGGTCAGAAGAGGGAGAGTCATGCTTCTAGGAATACTCTAGAATGGCAGGCAAGGGACTAGGGGGAATGTTGAAGAAAATTTTTGGAAAAAGTACATTCAAAAAGAAATGTGTTTCCCTTTGAACATTGAAATATTATGATCTATGTTACCTATCTATTGGCAGTCTCCAATTCTATTGCTATTTGATGATATCTTCTTATGAAATATATAAAATTTGGTGTTTTTCTTTTTCTTTTTTGTCTGTTTTTAATAGCAAAACTTATGTGAAAACTATTAATGAGACTTGGTGGAGCAGCATGAATAGATCAAGTATTAGAGGGCTCACTTATAGTCTTCACAACAAAGTAAACAAATGGGGAAACTCAATCATGGAGTATTAATTCACATGGATTGAATAGGAATGTCTGGTTACCTGCCTTTTGTGCCTCCTTTCAATATTCACTTAAATTAAAAAATGCTTAGTTCTAGATATTTTCATTTAAGGATAATATAAACTCAAATTGAGGTAAAATTAGATATTGTTTTTGTACACTTTAAAAATCATAAAAACGACTTGGCTATTTTAAGATTTTTTTTTAATTCAGTGGGAGGAAAGGAGGCAGAGACAGACTCCCTCATGTGCCCTGACTGAGTCCACCCTGCAAGGCCACTAGGGGGCGATGCTCTGCCCAGCTGGGGCATTCCTCCTTTGCTCAGCAACAGAACTTCTTAGCACTTAAGGTGGAGGCCATGGAGCTTGAGGTAAAGGCCGTGGAGTCATCCTCAGCACTGGGGGCCAGCTTGCTCCAATGGAGTCATGGTTGCAGGAAGGAAAGAGAGAGAGAGAAAAGCAAGAGGGTGCGGGGTAGAAACATAGATGGGAGTTACTTCTGTGTGCCCTGAGTGGGAATCAAACCTGGGACATCCACATGCTGGGCCGACATTCTACCACTGAGCCAGCGGGCCAGGACACTACTTTATATTATAATGAAATATTAAACTTGGGGATTTTAATATCAATGAAAATGACTAGATTTTGTTTTTAGGAGAAAAGTTCAAAATTAAGCCTATATTTCAAACCTTTCAAGCATTGAAACATACTTATAAATATACATCTAACACAAAATGTTATATCAAGATTAATGCTCATAAAACACTACAGAAATGTTCATTTCTGTTCATAAATATATGACAAATACTATCCCAGTGAATTTTATCCTGAAGTAAAGGCAAACTGTGAATAACTAGAGATTAAAAGAAATGAGTTCAACTCCATTTCCTTAGACTTTTGCTGAATTCCATGACTTATTCTGGCTTTATTAACTCATGTAGAACATCGTGTTAAGACAGACCTCATTAAATCAGATGATTCATTGAAAACAGTTTATCAAAGGTAGAGGAGTTAAAAATCATAATAGTAATAGGTGTTCTATAGTTATCAAATTGTCAACTCCCAACTCTGGAGTATAAAGGCAGATTATTTCATTTCAGAAATTACTTGGCAAAAATATAAAGTACATTATAAAAATAGCATATGTTGTTAGTGTTATTGTCAATATTATTAGTTTAATATTAGAAATATACATAAATCTATCTAATTTTCTAAAATAACAAAAGGAGGGAAAGAAGACAGTAACAAGTCCTGGTCCACATAAGACAATTTCGAACATTATATGTGCCTGTGAAATAGTGTGAGGCAAATGACTTTGATAGGTCGGTCTCAAAACCTCATCTGCATGAGCAAAATATGTGCCTATAATGATGGCTATGTAATTTGATTATTTTATGGTATTCTTTCTTTTTGCTTTTGTCCATAGAAATAGACCAAGCTCTCAATTGGTAAATCATTTTAAAGACTTTTAAAATCACAAATATTTATTTATGTTATTTACTGCAAACTTTTATTCTTTTTTGTGTATTTGGAAGGTGTCACACTTTTTTTTCTATATTGGTTACTAAATATTTGTAAAATATTTTTCTTTTTTTATTACAGAGACAGAGGGAAAGAGTCAGAGAGAGGGACAGATGGGTCAGACAGACAGAAAGTGAGAGAGATCAGAAGCATCAATTCTTCATTGTGGCATCTTAGTTGTTCATTGATTGCTTTCTCATATGTGCCTTGACCAGGGGGCTACAGCAGACCCAGGAACCCCTTGTTCAAGCCAGTGACCTTGGGCTCAAGCTGGTGAGTTTTTGTCAAACCAATGAGCCTACGCTCAAGCTGTTGACCTTGGGATTTTGAAACTGGGTCCTCTGCATCCCAGTCCAATGCTTTATCCACTACACCACTGCCTGGTCATGCGGTAAAATATATTTCTCATTTGTATATGCTCAACATATCAGTATTTAGTTTACCATTCATTTTTTTAATACAAGATACACCATTTAATTTTTGTAAAAATTCTCCTATAAACACCAATATTTTAAAATTAATTTTCCTGTGTAAAGAATGTTATATCACTGGCCAATCTATGGCTATAATTTCATTATGACCTATTTGCTTATTTCTTTAGTCTTTTTCTTAATACAGCACACCTCTATCCTGACTCCAAGACTCATATTTCTTGTTTCCTATTCTATTTACCCCTTTCTTGCTCACATTTATCTCTTTCTTCTTTATTTTCTCCACTTCATCTATTCCCTAGCATATACAAATATACCTCTACCAAGTTATAGTGCTCTGTTGTTCACTAACCTCTGCTAATTGAATTGGTCCCCATCAAGTGCTTCTAATTTTTCCTTCTTAAATAGTCTTCAAACTTCTATGAATACCGCTCTAATAACATCACTTCTTACCTCGATGAAAAACTCACCATTGATCAATCCACCCTACTTCACTTGATGCTATCCTCCTTATAGACCCATTATAGCCTGTGTCCAGATAAACTCCTTGTTTCATTTTTCTGATATAACATGGGCATGTTTTCAGTCTCAAAGGCCTCAGCAGTCAGTACATGAAAATTTTAAACTCATGTTTCAATGTACAAATTTTGGATTATCCCTCCTATTTATGGGACTGATATAAAGTTTAAATTCACAGAACTGTTATAAAGTTATTATAAAAGTTTCTTTATATAAATTTCAATAAACATTTAAAACTATAAGTAAATAATAGCTAAAATAGTATGCAGTTTGTGAAATACTGACCTATGAGATAAATTTTATGATCCTTCAAACGGTAGAAATAGCTTTTGGTTTTCTTTTCCTCGGTAAAGACTTCTCACCTTTAGAAATTTTTTAATTTGCAAGGATGTTACTGTTGCAGATTATAACTTTAATTCATACTTTAAATCTTTTTTATTTATTACATATAAGATGACAAATATAAGGGTGAGCACATTCTTGATTCTTAGCAAGACCTGTAACATTAAAATTTTAATCCATAAAATTTATTTTCTACTATTTCTGGTTGTCTGCCTAATATTTTTCTGACATTTAAATTGACAGAACATCTGAGAAAATAATTCTTAACATATTATTACTTATTACCACTTAATATCTATTTATTATGACAAGAGTACAAATGTTGCTGATATTAGGAGATTAGAATCATAAGTCAGAATATAGGATAGTCATTATTATTTCTGGGGAAGCTTTGAGAGAAATAGTAGTCTTATTTTATATTACAATTGTTTGACAAGTATGATCTCTGAGTAACAGTTTTAGAATAAAATAAGTTATCACTGTCATATCATTTTTGTTTATCAATCTTTTATTTTCCAAGGGTGTTGAATAATTTATTAAATATTCATGCAGGAGCCCTGGCTGGTTTGCTCAGTGGTAGAGCATCGGCCTGGCGTGCAGAAGTCCCGGGTTCAATTCTCGGCCAGGGCACACAGGAGAAGCGCCCATTTGCTTCTCCACCCCTCCCCCTCTCCTTCCTCTCTCTCTCTTCCCCTCCCCCAGCGAGGCTCCATTGGAGCAAAGATGGCCTGGGTGCTGAGGATGGCTCCTTGGCCTCTGCCCCAGGTGCTAGAGTGGCTCTGGTCGCAACAGAGCGACGCCCCGGAGGGGCAGAGCATCACCCCCTGGTGAGCAGAGCGTCGCCCCCTGGTGGGCGTGCTGGGTGGATCCTGGTCAGGCGCATGCGGGAGTCTGTCTGACTGTCTATCCCTGTTTCCAGCTTCAGAAAAATACAAAAAACAACAAAACAAAAAACAAACAAAAAAAACATGCAAACCACTCAGTCTTTTTAATGCAAGGGTTGGTAAATTTTTTTCTGTAATGGGCCAGGCAGTAAATATTTTTAGCTTTGTGGACTATGAAGTCCCTAATGCAACTACTCAACTCTGTGGTTTTTTGCAGAAAGAACCATTGACAATGCATAAACAAATGGATGAGGCTGAATGCCATTAAAACTTTATTTATAAAACTAGGCAGTGACCCAGATTTAGCCCACAAGCCACAGTACACTAATACCTACACAAAGGGAAAAAAAAGTGTATATGACTATATTGTATATTCTAAGAGTGTTGGGCAGAAGGGGACATAGGAAGTCTGTGCCTGGATTTCTCTGGACTCAGCCTGGTCCATCTGTTTCCCTGTTGATTGTGAGAGTAAAATATAGCTGTGAGTGCAACTGTCTCTGAGTACTGAGAGTCCTTCCAGCAAATCACTGTGTACATCAGGGGTCCCCAAACTACGGCCCGCGGACCGCATGCTGCCCCCGAGGCCATTTATCCGGCCCCCACTGCACTTCCAGAAGGGGCACCTCTTTATTGGTGGTCAGTGAGAGGAGCATAGTTCCCATTGAAATACTGGTCAGTTTGTTGATTTAAATTTACTTGTTCTTTATTTTAAATATTGTATTTGTTCCCGTTTTGTTTTTTATTTTAAAATAAAATATGTGCAGTGTGTATAGGGATTTGTTTATCGTTTTTTTATAGTCCGGCCCTCCAGTGGTCTGAGGGACAGTGAACTGGCACCCTGTGTAAAAAGTTTGGGGACCACTGGTGTACATGTTCCTAGGACTCCTAACACACACACACACACACACACATACACACACACCACAAACTTAACCTGATTACTTCAAAAATTAGTAGATACTTTCTATTCTGTTCTCTCCTATTGTGTTTTTTCCATTCCATTTTATCTTATTCTGTAACAGTGGTTTGCAACCACTTCATACTTGGGGACTGGTAACCTAGCCAGCTGGAAACAGAAACACACAATGAATGAAGTTTTATCTTACCATACATAACAGTGCAACATGGTACAAGCTGGTGCTTGATTTCCAGACTCCACATGTACAATGTACTTGTTGAATATTATATTGTTTGTCCAAATGCTTTCTGTCTATTGCACATGACTTGTAAATGCTCTGTGTGCTGCAAAGGGTTGTTTGAACAACCCTACAAATTCCAAGGATATCTAAAAACAACCTCAATATTTTCACCAATGATATAGGCTGATAACTGGCAATTAACCTGACCATCAGCAGATCCAACTAAGATCACTGGGTCTATAGTCTTCATACAACATCCAGGTGGTTAACTCTTTTGCGGACCAGCACATAATTTCTGGAGGACCAGAACCAGTCTGTGGACAAGCGGTTAAAAAACACTGACTTCTAGCTTGTTTAATTTGAATGCCAACAATTTCATTATATTTAAATTAAATAATTAAATGCCATTTGTATCCTACTGTATAATTTTCTGATGCACTAATGTGACATTGTTCTTGGTAGACTACTGAGCAATCATCCTCAACTATCTACCTTATGTTTTTCACTTATTTGCAAGTAAACACACAAAATCGTTCCTCTAAATTTTAGCTTATCTATCACAAGAAAGACTTAGAGCAAAACCATGTCAATTTTTCATTGCTCTATAACAAATTATCTCAAAAGTTATGAAATTAAAACAACAGAAATTTATAACTTCATAGTTTCTTTGGGTGCCTCTGGCTCAGGGTCTCTCATTCAGCTGTGATCAAGTTGTTAGTTGTGACAACAGACATTTCGAGGCTCCACTGGGGAACTGGTGTCCAAGTTCACTCACATAGCTGTTGGCAGATTTTCGCTGACTATTGTCCAGAGTCTATAGGCTTTGCCATTTGGGCATTTCTCTGGGCTAGTTCACAACATAGCTTTCCCAGGGAAAGCAGGAGAGCAAAAGGCAACAAGCAAGACAAAAGCTTAAGTTATTTTTGTAATCTAATCGAAATGATACACCAACACTTCTTCCGTATTCTATTCATTAGAGACTGGTGAATAAATTCAGACAAACTCAGGGATGGGAATTACACAAGGGCATAAACAACAGGAGGCACTTAGAGTCAGCCTACTATGATACAGACAAAAAAGTTATTTTATACTCTTTTAGCATTTATACGTTGTGTGCATATAATATAATATATACTAGCTATACAAATGTATGTGTATGCATGTATATTTATATATAGACTTTTTTTTTCTTTTGAGGAAGGCCATAGTATTTTTCCTACAGATAAGAAAAGTGAAAATAAATGAGGTTAAGTTCATTCTATCAAATCTAGTATTTCAACCCACAGAGTCTGGTTAAGAAGTCCACATTTTAAATTCTAACATGCTTGCCTACATGAATTCAAACATAGAAGTAAACATATATCATTTTTTAAAATTCAATTAAACATTAAAAATACAAATAACGACTAAGTCTTCAGTACATATTCAGGTAATCAATATATGTTTCTCATATGAATAAATAAATATCAGTTTATTTAGGGTTTTCTGAAATGATCTAATTTTGTTAAAAGCTCATTAATTTAAGCCCTTGTTCTGCATATAAAAATGAAAAAAAGTAAAAAACAAAATAAGAAAAAAGAATTGCAAAATAAGAGAAACACAAGAGAAGATGGAAGGAATGAAAGAAAAAGAATGAAAAAAAAGGGCAGAGTAAAACAAAACTCTAGGGACTCTTAGTTTTAATGTGATATCACAGTCAAGGAATCAGAATGTATTTTCATGCCAGTTGTATGGAATATATTGTATGCAGTTAAAAGCATAGCACAATGAAACACTTGGAAGATTAAGAATTAAAGTGATATAATAAACAATACAATATTTTGTACCATAAAATATAATTGTATACATCTCAGGAAAACAAGATTTGTAAATACCAATTAATCATGTTTGTAGTTTAAATTTATAGTAATGGTATGTGAAAAGCTTATTATAACATACTAATGTTAACATGAATATTTCTTTTTAGTTAAAAAGAGATAAATTTAAAGTTATTTCACTAACATGTGCAATGTTCTGGAGCAAAGCAACTTATTGTGTTTAACATATTTCCCATAAAAGTGTCTCAGAAGTATTACTTTCATGCTTGACACAACTTTTCATAGGCTTTGTGATTTTTATATCTCTGATTTACAACAGGCTAGTTCTGTTGGATGATAAACTCTTAAATTGAAGAAACTATAAAACAGAAAATTTTTTTAAAAAATATAACTATGAAGTTTGGTTGGTAAAATGTGAAATATGAACCCTTAAGTGAGTTCATTTTATCAGTGATAACATAACTACAATAACTATATATTTATTTGTAAAAATAAAATATAGTAAATAATCATTTCCAATTTTACTTTTTTTCTATACAGTGCACTTATTATAGGGTAAAACCTTAGTCAGCAAAATACTCAAGAATTTGGTGATCCTTACCTTTTTCTATCATATAGATATATAAATTCACATAAACAGCTGTTGGTATAATAGCAGTTCTTGAACTTTTAAGAAGACATAATATATAGAGGAAAATGTTTCTTCTAAAGTCAAATGATGTCACTCATAAGAGATACGCCTTCCAAATGAATTAATATTATACTAAAACTGTTATAAAGTGATTGGTAAGTTCATGAAAAAGCAAACAAAATATGTTTTGCTAGGCTGGACATGTAGGAGAGGATAAGCATTACATTAAAGTAATAAATGGGGGAGAAGCCTAGTTATATTGGTGGGAAGTGACAGTAATTTACAAATCTGATAACGGAATGAATGATGGGTTAAAAATGAATTAGGAAATCTTATACTAAAACAAACCAATAGTTCTTACAATTCTTCAAGAGTATTCTACTTGCCAGCCTATAAATGGATTAGTCAAAGGCTTCTACTCATAAAAAATTATTACTTACAAGTTAGGATCATAACCTAGCAACATGATTCACATAGCTGCCATCTTATCAAACTCTTTTCAGTGATATAATCACCATACTTAAAAGAGTACCTAGGACCTAGTGATACTCAGTACATATTTGTTGAATGATAGAAGTGATCATGAGATTCTTCTCAGTCCATCCAAGAATAGTATTCATTTACTGAGGCAGATCACCCCATTCTTGAAATTTTAGCTTACCAATGTCCTTGTTAAATAAACTAAGACTGGTCTTTAAAGAAAACCTTCCCATTGGTTTCATAACATTTCTTGCAGTTACATGAAATAAAAATGAATCCTTCTTTTGCCTGGCAATCTTTTAAATATTTGAAGCAAGCGATTTTAAGGAAATGTTGCAGATATGTTCATTTATAACACCTTGTAGTATGTTGAGAAACCCATCAACCTCACATCCTTTTTCAAAATAAAAGCCAGAATTTTCTGGGTCAGGAAGTTGGTAGGAAGAAAGCAAATTTACCTGAAAATCTTTTATCTTTTGTGAATACCTGTACTAACTGAACTGTTAACTGACATGTCAGCAAGCATTTCACACTGCCAGAGGGAAGGAGTATTGGCACTGAGCAGGAAGATAGTTATATACCTAGTGCAATCTCCTTGCCATGGGAGAAACAATCATTTGCCTCAAAGATCGTGCCAGTTTCTCCAGAGAGAACATGCATGAAAAGCATGATGGACTAAATATAGGGAAACGTTCACAATGCCACCTAAGTCTGAGACTTATGTAGAAGAGAGAGCTCCAGTTATGCCCAAGAGTAGATTTCCTTCAATCTTCTGGGATGGTGGCTATAGGTCTGAATTTACTTTAGTTGAGAAACATATGAAATATAAGTTACATTGCATACCTAATTTGGGATATATATATATATATATATATATATATATATATATATATATATGTCAATGACATAGCAATTAACATACTCCTTAAAATTTGTTGAAACTGTAAGTCTTAGCTCTGTTTGATTGTTCTCCTTGTCTGTTAGTGTACTGAGCAATATAAGATAGTCAGGAGCAGAAGGTCCAATGCCGGAAGAAAAAAATGGATTATAAACCTATTATCTAAAAAACATATTCTTTATCTGAATCTAAGATTTTACAGGTATAAAACAAATAAAAGTGATGCTATTAGGCACTATTTGGGATGCAACCAGGGGGTACCTACCACCAAAGATAGGAATATAGGTAAATAGTAATACTGCCTGAGAATTCAATCTACATTGAATGCTTCAAAATTGAGATATGAAAAGCCCGCCTAACATAAACATGCACTGCTTTAGGCTGGCAGGACTATATGTAACATATTTCATCAATTCTGCGACACCCCGTTTTGCTTATATTATAACCTGTGTAAAACCTAGATGGGTTTTATCATCCATAGTGTGTACAGTTAATTGGGGATATTTTTAAAAAATTAATCATATAAATTATAGTGGTACCCATAGAAGCACCTTTCAGAGATGAGAATGTCATGAATCAGGGATTTTATGTGGTTTTATGTCAAGTCCAGACACATTAAGGTGATAGATGTATCAAGCTGCTTTCTTATTGAATTTGGTATATTATGCATATAGCAGGAAAATATGTCAGGAGGAAAACAGAAATGCCTGGCCCATTATCAGTTTTAGTTTTAGTTATCACTAATTTTTGTCACCTACAGATATTCCCTCATTATAGCCTACCACATTTTTTCTTATTTTCTTCTTTCTCTCTCTCTCTCTTTCCTCCCTCCCCCCTCCCCCCTTCCTTCCTTCCTTCCTCCCTCCCTCCCTCCTCTTTCTCTCTCTCTCTTTCTTTCTTTCTTTCTTTCTTTCTTTCTTTCTTTCTTTCTCTTTCTTTTCTTTTCTTTTCTTTTCTTTTCTTTTCTTTTCTTTTCTTTTCTTTTCTTTTAGAAATAGAAGTAACTCCTGTAAAGCAGTTATGAAGTGTTCAGTACCAAGGGGGTCCTCAACAATTTTTATTTCTCAGATTGTCATTCTCTAAATTCTAATTTTACCAACCAGCTCAATGTATGGTACCCGGAAGAAGCGACAACACTCCTGCATGCTTAACACTTCTTCAATCTGGTTGCTATATTTCTGTTTATGAAATGCAAGCTCTCATCAGCTCTGCTGGAGCTACAGCATACTATTGATTTGTATTGATCTTCCTGTCAAGTAAAATCCACAATCTCTCCTACACATACTATTGTTAAGTGATCCTATCCTTTGTATGGTTGGTTTTTTAGACCAGGGAACAAGACCTTACATTTATCACTTTAAAATGCTTCTTATTTTTGGTCCTTCACCCCTTGTTGTCCAAATATTATGAATTCTTTATTCTATAGTATAAACTATATGCCAAGGTTCCCTGCTTTTTGTCATACTCAAATCTAGCGGCAATAACGGCTTTATAGTTTCAATTTAGAATTTGACTGAGTACAATTACTGAAATGAATGAGAATAAATTTAGATCTTCAGCAAATGTGCCAGAACCTTCCCCTTAGACTAATACCATTTTATACTGCCCTTCCCCTAGTTAAGACACCATACTTTTTATCATCTGGTTCACATTTATGTGTCATAGTTACCAAAACCTTATGAGTAATACTTTGATCAAAATCAATCTACTGCATTTCTTTCATCAGTTTGTCTAACATTCTTGTTTTTCAAAAAAAAGGATAAACTGCTGTGACATAATCTTAAAAAAAAACAGCTTGCTAAAGTTTAAGAAACACAAAAAGACTTGAATTATGGGCTCTCACCCTTTAACTGCTTTTCTTATACATTTCTAATTCCCATTCATGGAAACACCAAAAAAAAGCATAAAAAGTCCACAAATTTCTCCCTCCTTCACAGTGATTATTTCCTGACAATGTTTCTTCTTAACAACTTGTTGGCCTTAGTAAAAAGTTTTCCAATACTATTAATGCATTCATTTTGACAATTGTCATTTATTAGGAAACTATCAAACACTTTCTAGCTAGTATTAATGACACCTGTGCTGCATCATTTAAATAATACCTCTAGAGTGTCAGTAGAGGGAACATACTAAAATACTCAGTGATTCAAGCATTCACTGCTGTCTCCCTCTCAAAATTCCTACATCTGGCTTCTCATGATTTTCAACGTAAAAAAAAAAAAAAAGAACTGAACCAAACAGTTGATGTATTCCTGGAAGCCCCACACTATTCATGTGTTTTGTTTTCCTATATACTACTCCTTCTTCCTGAAGGCTTTCCCATCTCATCAATCCTCATCTTACCTAGAAGCAACTGGACAAGCAGATAAGGAGATGATTGGTCAGTTTTGTGAACAAAAGAAAATAAAAGTATAAAAAAAGAGTCGACCAGACCTTAAATAGTCTGCCATATGCACAGCTTCATCATAATAAAGCAGTCAACACAATTCTGCAACAAGTTAACATGCTTGTGTCATGGAACTGTCAACTCTGTCTACAGTTTAACTTGAACAGGGCCTGAATCTTGGGTCAAATAAACCATCTTTTAAGAAGAGTTTCAGTGTGAGGAATATGCCCAATAATGAGACCAATAAAAACAGTTATTATCTATTTTTTAAACTGATTTTTGAAAAATAGCGAAGATTCACAGAGAAAAGAACAAAAATTAATGTGAGAAAATGACATGGTAAACAGAAAAATTATCCCCTTTCACATGCAGACATGCAAAGATATCCACATCCTGATGCCCAGAGCCTGTGCATATGGCAAAAGAAAACATGCTGATGAGAGTAAAGTAAGATCTTGAGATGAGAAAAATTATTCTGGTAGGCCTCATGTAAGCCCAAGAATGCTATTAAGAGAGAGACCAGAGTGTCAAAGTGAGAGAAGAGAAATGAGGACTGGAAAGAGGAGAGTGATGAGTTTTGAAGATGGTGGAAGGGGCCATAAAACAAGGAATGCAGATGGCCTCTAGAGCCGTGATGGCGAACCTTTTTATAAAAACTGCCCACTTTTGCAGTGCTGGTCAACCTGGTCCCTCTGGCCCACTAGTGGGCGTTCCAGCTTTCATGTTGGGCCAATCGTGGTGCCGTTTGGTTGCTCCGCTATTACCGCCCACCATGAAAACTGGACCGCCCACTAGTGGGCAGGAGGGACCAGGTTGACAAGCACTGCAAAAGTAGGCGGTTTTTATAAAAAGGTTCGCCCTCCCAGCTCTAGAAGCTGGAAGAGGCAAGGAAAAAATTCTCCACTAGATCTCCAGAAGACAAACTTTGGCTTTAGAATTCTGACCTGCTAGAACACTGGCATCTTGATTTTAGGACCTCTGACCTCCAGAATATTAGATAATAAATGTGTTGCAATATCGGTTGTATTAAAGCCACTAAATTTGTGGTAATTTACTATAAAAACAGTAGTAAACTAATGCAAAGGATTATACTTAAAATAAGTATCAAGAGTTAGTCAAATTCACCAACAATACAGATTTCAGTTCAATGTCAAATATCAATACACTGAGCGACTGAACACACACACACACGTGTGTGTGTATATATATATATGAAAGATTGCACAAGTGAAGTAGAGAAATTTGATATATTACACTTGTAATATACTCCTAGAGGCAGAACCAAAACTAAGAATAAGAAAAATAGATTTTGAGAAGTCACTGGAGAAATTTGATAAATTATTGTCATCAGTATAGAAATAAAAGATTTTTAACACTTTTAAAAAATTCTTTGCCTTAAATATTACATATATATGTATATATATCAGCATATATTATATATAAAACAGCATATCTGCAAAAATATTTTTCTAAGCATACTTTAACAACTTCATACAATCTTGGTTTACACTACCAACATGAACTTTGAGATTAATTCTGAGGAAATATCTTTTTTTTCATATCCAATACGCATCGCATTTTACATATTTATGTGTAAATATTTCTTATCTTATTTTTGCCTTTTTTACTTAATTTATTAAAGTGACATTGTTTAAAAATTCATATAAGTTTCAGGTGTACACTTTTTCTCTTTCTACAAATTCTTTAATTATTTTCTCTTTCTTAATTCCCTTCTTGTTCCTTGGCTTAAATGTATATAAAATAGTCAGTGAGGAGACATATCTTAGAAGAAGAAGAAAGCCTTGGAAAATAATACTATCTATTTAAAGCTGACTTTGTGTCCAATCTAACAAATGGCAAAAAGAGTGAATAAAGAGTGGAATTATTCATGTCAGACATTTAAGGCCAGGGGGAGAGTGACTAATTGGGAAACAGAAGACTATTTGGTCATAACCTGGAGGACGTATTTTTCATCAGGCAAGAAACCTTTGTTTTATATTAATTGCTTTCTATGTCTAATAATGAAAGCTTGCACAAGAGAAATAGAGTAATTTTGATATATTACACTTGGAATATACTTCTAGAGGCAGAAACAAAAATAAGAAGAAGAAAAATAGATTTTGAGAAGCCACTGGAGAAATTTGAGAAGGGATTGTCATCGGTATAGAAATAAAAGATTCTTAACAACATTCAATCAAAAAATGTCTTTTGCATTAAATATTAGAGAATCTCACATTTTCTTAAACTCATGTAACTTTTAATTTTCAATTTTAATGGAATATCATTTCTAATAAATAATATCTAGTTAGAAATTGTGAGTTTCTTACTATGCAATTTTTTTAGAAATGTGGGTCTTTATTCTCTCATGTGTAAAATGTATAAAATAAAAGTCCTGGCACAAAATTGAGACTCATGGACATAGATAAAAGTGTAGTGGTTACCAGGAGAGGGTGGGAAGGGGAGGGGCTTAAAGATAAACAAAATATAGGGTGATAGATGATTTGACTCTGGGTGATGGGTACACAGCATAATCGATTGTCCAAATGATGTGGAGATGTTTTTTCTAAATCTATGTCTCTGGTTGACCAATGTCACCCTGTTAAATTTAATTATCTAAATTAAAAAACAAACAAAAAAACCAGTCCTGATTCATTAGGCTGCTTATGAAGAACAAACAATATAATATATAGAGCTATGCACATTTTTATTTCAGTGTTATTTGTCATTAAATAGTGAACATTTTCTCACTAGCATTATTCTATTCAGGAAGCCTTAGCAAACTATTTTTTTTCTTAGCAAACTTATAACAAAAGAATAGAATACTTGCCACCCTCCTACTTCTACTTATTTTCAGTTCTAAATTTACACTTGTATATTATTTGTATATCTTCCATCAAAAAATCCTACAGGTTGCCCTCACTTTAATTTTATAATTTTTAATCTAGTCCTGTCTTCTTCAGATAATCTGACTATATTGTCTTCTTCTTCCTCACTTTTAATTTAAATCTGACTACCTCTACTTCTTATTTCCTCTGAGAACTATAATTTGATAACTAATTTGATGAAAATACCATGGTAGATATGTGCTACTTAGAAAAAAAAAGTTTAAATATATTGATTTAATTATGGAGTGTCTAAAATACAAATATTATATATACATTAATACACATTATCACAGATAATTTATATATATATACAGACATACTTAATTTAACTGCTATCATAAACCATGTTTCTAATTATGATATATAGAATTTTATACTATTCTTTTTCTTTTTTTTTTTTTATATTTTTCTGAAGCTGGAAACGGGGAGAGACAGTCAGACAGACTCCCGCATGCGCCCTACTGGGATCCACCCGGCACGCCCACCAGGGGCGACGCTCTGCCCACCAGGGGGCGATGCTCTGCCCCTCCGGGGCGTCGCTCTGCCGCGACCAGAGCCACTCTAGCACCTGGGGCAGAGGCCAAGGAGCCATCCCCAGCACCCGGGCCATCTTTGCTCCAATGGAGCCTTGGCTGCAGGAGGGGAAGAGAGAGACAGAGAGGAAGGGGGGGTGGAGAAGCAAATGGGCGCTTCTCCTATGTGCCCTGGCCGGGAATCGAACCCGGGTCCCCCGCACTCCAGGCCGACACTCTACCGCTGAGCCAACCGGCCAGGGCCAGAATTTTATACTATTCTTTACCTAATAAAATAACCTCCAAAATATTCACAAGACAGTCCAATAAAAGATGTATGTAAAAATTAATTTTCTATCATGGCACCAGTTGGTAGTTTCACATGTGTTATGTAAATATTTCTGTTTTAATACTGGAACCCTTTCTCCAATAAGGTTTCTCACATATAGTACAGTTTCTAAGTGCTTTCTGCTTATTTTTTAGTTAAAAATTTCATGATGACATCTAAACTGTCGACATATGTTGGGTTCACAGAAACAGTGAACTTCAGCATTTTTCCTCTCTGTGTAGAAAATTAATTGTTTTAAAGATTTTATTTATTGATTTTACAGGGAGAGGAAGGAGGGACAGTGAGAAATATCAACTCATAGTTGCTTTATCCTAGTTGTTCATTGATTGTTTGTCATCTGTGGCTTGATCAGGCAAGCCTAGGGTTTCAAACAGGCGACCTCAGCATTCCAGGTCAGCGCTTTATCCTCTGCACCACCACAGGCCAGGTGAAAAAAGTTATTTTTTAATATGAATAGTTCTTAGCATTTGATAAAGCATTCAGGAAAAAGTAAAATAAAAAACATTTTAACAACATTATAAAGTATACAGTAATATGTTCTTCCCTTAAATAGTCTAGTTCAGAGATGTAAAAGTTGCTGATGTAAAAGTATTGTAAAAACAGTATTTTCAAGTTTCTATCTTCATAGTATATTGTACTTTATATATATATATTTATTTTATTGAGAGGAGAAAAAGAGGGGGGGAAGGGGGAAAGGAGTAGGAAGCATCAACTTCCATATTTGCCTTGACAGGGCAAACCTGGGGTTTCAAACTTGTGACCTCAGCATTCCAGGTTGATGCTCTATCTGCTACACCACCACAGGTCAAGCATAATATATATATTTTTAATATATAAATTAAGCAATCCCGGGGTTTCATACAGGTGAACTCAGCATTCTAGGTTAATGCTTTATCTACCACACCACCACAGGTCAGGCTCAATATATATATTTTTAATATATTAATTAGTTTGTATTAACTTGTTAAAGTTATTGGTTTGGAAACTAATACACTAAATTGTGAAGAGAGTAATAACTGTTAAACTTTTATTTTCCACTAGGGATGATGACATATTATGGTGAGAGAACTTTCACATGAAACACCATTTTTAAATATCTTTGCTCTTTGAGTTATTGCAATTCCAAATAACTATCTTATTGAATTCTCTAATAGATAATTATATCCATTAATCATAAGGTACTCCCATTTTATTCACTTAATGAATATTCATTGAACACTTTGAATACTTATTTTATGCTAGGAGATATATATGTATATATACACAAAGTTTAGAGGTACTAGAATATATGGACATTTACAAAACACAAAACATAAAAAAATACATAAACATATCAATAGCACAACTTCTGCTTTCAGGGTGTTATTCCTGGAAATCTGGTAAAAATAGTACTAATCAGAAGACTACTTAAGAATAAATACATATTTATTGTTAGAAATTTTAATATCATGAAATTTTGATCCATAATACTGTTTAAAGGATTTTTATTGTCAGACAAAGCATATAAATGGTAATTACACATAATATAAATATTAGCAGAGAGATCTGGAGAAATGATTTGGTAATCACTGAAAAGGTAGTAGCTAACTCAGCTGGGAGGACTCAGGGATTCAGAGCTTGTTGGAAAAGCCATATTTGTGCGTTGTGAACCACCTGTTATAAATACAATTTTAATTTTGACTTGTATAATATTCCTGCTGTTACCGATGGGGGGGGGAATATAGCATCATCAGCAACTATAGTAACAATAACAAGTACACTATTGTTCAAACTAAATTGAAATTTCTTGATTAGAGAAACTTGTTTTATTTCCTATTGTTTAGAAATGGTCAGTGTTAAGATTATCTTGTTTCTGATCACTATAGACTTAGGTTGCAATACCACTACATCAGAAAACTGGGCTCCATGTGTACTGGGGTCCAAGGTATTTGTTCACAATGGAACCTTCATCAACTGTGCAATACACCAGGTTTAGGAAGCCTTTGGGGATTCTGTATGAGACATTCAAGTCATCAACTTTAAAAAAGGGATATTTTTTTAAGTCAGTGAATATTTTATGCCCAGTTTAGATTGCTTTCAAGTTCTCTTTGGGTTTACTGTCTTTTAACATACTGCAGTGCTTTTAATATCCTACTTCTATTTTTAATCTTTGCAAACAATATTTTACTTGCTGAGTAAAGTTTATAAATAGAATCACCTTCCCCAATGTTTAATATATATACATATATATTTATCTCTATATATATCTGTCTATATATAAATATATATCTAAAAAATCTACCAATTTTTTTAATGAGAGAAAGATTCCAAAAAAAAAAAAAAAAGAAAGAATGTTTCAAATATCAGTGCTTGCTGGTATTGTTTGTTTGTTTTTCCATGAATATATTTTTGAAGACAGGGCATTTATGAAAGGTATGGAAAAGTGAGAAGCATAATAAACTTAATATTATTCTTGTTTTAAATATGCACCTCTTATTTAGATTTACCTGGATATTTATCAACGGGGCTTACCATGACAATCCTTTATCTTTTCTTCAGTATTTATTTTTTTAATCCTTCTGAAACATATTTTTTTATGTGTGTGACAGAGACAGAGAGAGAGACAGAGAAAGGGACAGAAAGGGACAAATGGGAAGGTAGAGAGATGAGAAGCATCAATCCTTCATTATAGCTCCTTAGTTATTCATTGATTGCTTTCTCATATGTGCCTTGACCAGGGAGGCTACAGCAGAGTAAGTGACCTCTTGCACAAGCCAGTGACTCTGGGCTCAAGCCTGTAACCTTGGGTTTCTTTTTTTTTTTTTTTTTTTTTTTTTTTTAATTTTTTTTAAATTTTTTATTTATTCATTTTAGAGAGGAGAGAGAAAGGAAGAGAGAGAGACAGAGAGAGAGAGGAGAGAGAGAGACAGAGAGAGAAGGTGGGGAGGAGCTGGAAGCATCAACTCCCATATGTGCCTTGACCAGGCAAGCCCAGGGTTTTGAACCGGCGACCTCAGTATTTCCAGGTCGACGCTTTATCCACTGCGCCACCACAGGTCAGGCCAACCTTGGGTTTCAAGCCAGCGACCTTTGGCTCAAAGCCAGTGAACATGGGGTCATGTCTGTGTTCCCACACTCAAGTCAGTGACCCTGCACTCAAGCTGGCAACCTCGGTTTTGAACCTGGGTCCTCTGTGTCTCAGTCTGATGCTCTTCCCACTGCGCAACCCCCTGTTCAGGCTGAAACATATTCTTTAATAATTATTTCCTTGAAGGTCAATTGTAACTTTGCTCAGAATTTTACTTTAAAGGACTTTATTTTAACCTTGTTTTTAATAATTATTGATTTTTAAATATGAACATTTTGAAGATTACTGCTCAGATTCTAAAGACAGTTTTGATTGACCTCTGTCACAATGTCTGATATTGAGAATATTGTTGCTATTCTTATTGTCATACTTTGTCTATTATTTCTTATTATTTTACGGGCTAGGATTTTTTATGTCTTTTTTATTATTTTTTGTTCTTCTGCAGACCCATTATGATGTTTAGATGTGAATTCACTTTAACTATTTTGACTGAGCCATTTTAAAATCAATTTATAAAAAATTATTTGTTTGCTTTATTCATCCTCTCTCTCCCTCTCATTTTCTTAAAATTTTTATTCTGAAATTTCTATAAAATGTTTCCATTCTATCATTGTTTATATTTTCCATGTTTTAATCTTATTAGACTGCATTATATCATATATTAGAGTTATTTCTTCTAATTAACTGATACTCTGTTCTCTGTGTCTAACTGTGTTCAAACTGAATATTAAACTCCAATTCCACAGTTTGTTACTGTTTCAAATGGCTTTATTCAGTTGTGGGATTTAGCCAGTTTTCACCATTTTGGTAGAAGTGATACCTAATTTTTTGTGACTTCGGTGAACTGGTTGTTAAAATGGCACTTGTAGTTAGAGTTCTCTGTAAGGTGGGTGCTGAGGTAGTGCCCAAAGTGAAAATCATAAATTTATGTTCCTTACTCTTTTTTAACATTCATCTGTGCAACAGTGTATTCTATCTAAGTGCCCATAGTAACATTCCCTTCATCCATAGGAGAAAAAAAAATGCAATTGAAGATGCCAATCAGAAAGCAATATAAAAGTATATCAAATAACAGTTTTATTTTTTTCAGGTATTATTTAATATTTTTTATTAATATTTTAAAACTCATAACAATCTAGTTTTGTGTACCTCTTCTATTGTTCTTATTTAAGTATTAAATCCATGAAATAATAAACTGCCCATTGATATATCTTTTTTATACTTGAAATGGTCATTATGGCAGAGACTGGTTGTTAAATTATTTGAACCCCACCACTAGCTTTATTATTTTATTTTGTAAGATTATTTTTAATATTGGGTCCTTTTTGTTGATTGACTACATTTATAGAAGTTTCTATCAGACATTTGAAGTAATTTACCACAGTTTCAGTACTAAAAGTTATGCTTTTTTCTATGTAAAGCCAGTGGCCAGGGCCACCATCACAGCAGCCTGGCCCATGCAGGTTTGCATTGGATTCGAACAGTCGGTAAAGAAACAATGGAGCCAAAAACTGCTGGGCCATCATCTTTAATCCTAGCTTGCACCCGGCGGGTAAGTAAAAACACACACTGGGCTCCAAAACCCACTCATATTCAGTGCTCACAAAGCCACTGACTTATCCAAGTTTCCTAGAATCAAAGGTTTCTAGCTCACCAGACTTTATTCACCTCTGTTCCCCATCTCCTTCCTTCTCCCCGCACAAACTCTGCACAAACTGGCGTCTCACTCAACACTCTGCCATCTTGGCTGCTTTTCCTGGCCTCCTCCATGTGGCCTTTCTCTGCTCTCTTCTCTGCTCCTCTCTCTGCTCCCTTCTCTAGTGATAATCTCAGGAACCAAGAGAACAAACTCCTGTTCTGCCCCCATTTTATCGTGTAGATTCATAACCTTTAATCCAATATACAAAATAGAGAAGTCTCTGATACAAAGTCACTTCTCTGAGGCATGATGGGATTGCACCAACCCACATCAAAAAGGGTGGGAAAGGCTTAAACTTAAAACCAAGCCCCAGGCTACAAGGATCCTGCCTGCCCACAGCCCATAGAGACAAACATTAATATCACCTGGGTGTTGGGCCTCCAAGTGGGCGGCGCCATCTTTAACAAAGTGAGCATAACACATTTTATCTGCCCAACATTCTAAATAAAATTTCTTTGCGGCCCTTTAGTTGTTCATTGATTGCTTTCTCATATGTGCCTTGACGGGGAACTACAGAAAACACAGTGACCCCTTGCTCAAGCCAGAGACCTTGGGGTCAAGCTGGTGAGCCTTGCTCAAACAGGATGAGCCCGCACTAAAGCTGGTGACCTTGGGGTTTCAAATCTGGGTCCTCCACATCCCAGTCCAATGCTCTACACACTGCGCCACCACACAGTTAGGCATCAACTTGTAAAGTTATAATCTTTTCAACTGTGTTTGAAAATGTGAAAGTCCTAATGATAATGTTGGGCAGATAAAATGTATTATGCTCACTTTGTTAAAGATGACGCCGCCCACGTGGAGGCCATCACCCAGGTGATATTAATGTATGTTGGGGATCGTTGTAACCTGGGGCTTGGTTTTGGGATTAAGCCTTTCCCACCCTTTTTGATGTGGGGTGGTACAATCCAATCATGCTTCAGTGAAGTGACTTTGTATTAGAGACTTCCCTATTTTGTATATTGGATTAAGGGTTTGGATTTCTACACTATAAAATGGGGACGGAACGAGAGTTTGGGCTCTTGGTTCCTGAGGTTAGCATGAGAGAGCAGAGAGAGTAGAGCCAGCAGCGGAAGGAGGCCACGTGGAGGAGGCCAGGAAAAGCAGCCCAGATGGTGGAGTGCTGAGTGAGATGCCAGTTTGTACAGTTTGTATCTGGGATGAGGAAGGAGATGGGGAACTGAGGAGAATAAGGCTGGTGAGCTAGAAACCTTTGATTCTAGGAAACTCAGATAAGTCAGTGGCTTTGTGAGCACTGAATGTGAATGGGTTTTGGAGCCCAGTGTGTGTTTTTACTTGCCCACTGGGTGCAAGCTAGGATTAAAGACTATGGCCCACCAGTTTGTGGCTCCGTTGTTTCTTTACCGACTGTCCGAATCCAATGCAAACCTGCATGTGAATGGCCCCGATGGTGGCTCCTGGCTTTACAGATAAAAATAGGCACTATAAGTTTAGTAAAATTTCCAAAAACTGATAAGCAAAGACTTTTTCTCTTTTTACAACCACAATTACTCCACAATAGCTAAATCTAGAAGGATTACTGATGGTAAAAAAAAAATCCCTTTTAAATAAATTACAATGGCTTCTCTCTACACTTATATAATAAAGAGTATGACTTTATTTTTCTTTTTAGTGTTTGACAGGACTGTTGAGCACATATATGCTTTATCCTTCCCTCTTCCCCTTTTGTCTACATTTAGAAAAGCTGATGAGAAAGATCTGATGCTCCCTTCTTTTTATCAGTTGGAATTTTAAACCACACAAGATAAACCACACTCTATCTACACTTCTTAAACACCATTATAAAACCAGATCAATCTCATTTCCTTGTTCACTCAAGCCATGTGGATATGCTGGGAGCCACCCTGCTCTTCCCCAAAAGACATTGTAATGCAAGAGATAAAGCTTGAGGTATGTGTGTGGTGTCATCAGTCTTGACATCTAAATCAAATCGGAAGTAGAAGTCTATACAATTTTTGGGGAGTAGTTACACGACTGCAGAGTATTTGTTTGGCAAAACAATATAAGATGTATATTTTGTTACAAATTCTGGAGAGTTATTTAAGTTATCTGTCTATATACTTTTTTGCAGAAAAAAATAATCATGAGGTATTATTTAAAAATGTTTTAAAATTAAAGAACTGCTTACATATTTTAAACAATGAAGAAATTTATTCAAGCACAGAAGAGAAAAAGTATATATTGCTATATTTTGAATTTTATATGAGTTTATTTAAATTCTTTCTACTTCAGAAGATTTTTAAATTTCTGATATTCAGAAAATACTAAATGGGAAATAATTAAAGCAAAGTCTGAGAAATATAATTTCTACAACTGAATTTAAACAGTTTTTTATGTGCAATATTATATATCTACACATATATTTTAATGTTTCAAAGTTTTGTTCCTTAAACCTATTTCTTTATTGTTGTATAGAAGAAGGTTAAATTTGTCCGTGTGAGAGAGGGGAAAAGGAGGAAGAGGAGAAGGAGGAAGAAGAGGAGGAAGAAAGAGAGAGAGGAAATTGAGAAGATAATAAAAGAACAGAAGAGAAGAGGAGAAAAGAGAAGGAGAAAGAAGGGAAGAGAAAGAGAGAAAAAGAGAAAGAAAAAATTTTTTTGCTCATATCCAAAATCTATGGGGCAGATGAGGAGGCTGGAAAGTAAGGGAGGAGTGATGTAATCTTACGTTCTTATGTCTGAAATCCAGTTTGGAGGGCTGACTGGAACCTCAGTCTTCAGATAGAATTTCTTCTCTGTAAAATCAAAGCCCTCAACTGATTGGATGAAGTCCACATACATTATCAAGGGTAATCTTTACTTAAAATTAACTAATTGTGGATGTTAACTACATCTACAAAATACCTTCAAGAAAATTGATCATGATTAATTAAATAATTGGGCTTTATAGTCTAGTAAAGTTTAAACATAAAACTGTTACAATTAAACTAGATTAAGTGCTACATAATTAGGAAATTGCACAAAGCTCTATTGTGTATGAGCCACTGAAAGTTAACTTGTTGAGTAAAGATTGGTAAAGTAAATGTGGTTTCTTTCTTTTTTTTTTAAATAATACTCAACATCAAAAGGTCACCTGCAAGCCGTTAAAAGTTATGAAGTGTGGGTAAGAATAGGAAGCAGTAGAAATGATTTCCACTGCTGGTGGAAATGTAAAATATTATAATAACTTGAGGAAATGATTTAATATTATCAGACACATTTTAAGATATACAGACAGTGATGTAACAATTTCCACTCCTAGAGACTAATCTTTGTATATTTTCACTACTACACAGCATTATGTTAACAGAACAAAAGGAAACATATCAAATGTAAACAGAACAACAAATAAATTGCATAATAATGCACTACTCAACATAAAAGTGAATGTACTATGTAGACTCATGTGTCAATATGGTTGACCTTAAAATACGGGAATATTTACAGAATAATTCCATTTATTCAAAATAATATTTAAAGTTAAATAATATAATTTAAGAATAAAATAAACACTAAATTGATTATTTAAAAATAAGAATATTCACAAAATTTAAAGGAAAGATATAGAATGAAATTGAGAAATAGCATAGTTTAAAAGGCGTTATTGCCTGACCTGTGGTGGCGCAGTGGATAAAGCGTCGACCTGGAAATGCTAAGGTCGCCGGTTTGAAACCCTGGGCTTGCCTGGTCAAGGCACATAGGGGAGTTGATGCTTCTAGCTCCTCCCCCCTTCTCTCTGTCTCTCCTCTCTCTGTCTCTCCCTCTCCTCTCCAAAATAAATAAATAATAAAAAAAAGGCGTTATTGACTTTCTATCATTAGCACAAGTTTTGAGTACATGCCTGATTAACCTGTGATCATTAAAATGTATTATATATTATTATATCATTTTGGTATAGTTAATAATATATAAAATGCTTTATATATTATTATATCATTTTGGTATAATTTCAAGTAAAAGTTATCAAAAATTTAGCAATTGCATTTATTTTACTGTAGTGTTTTAAGGTATGTAAAACACTAAGGAAAGACTTCAGTGAGAAAAACAGAACATAAGAGTATATAGCATATAATTCCAAATCTATTAAATATTTAATTATAATATGCAAAAGAAAAATTACATATGAGGCATTATATCAGAATTTTAAGAGTGATTAATTTTGGGTGATTTGATAAAGAGTGGCATTTATTTTATCTTCTGAAATTTCAGGTTTAACCAATACATCATATCCAATTAAGTGAATCTCAAATATTATAAATAAAAATGGAAGGAATCTGTTCCTTGATGCAAATATTAAAACCATATAGATGAAAAAATCCAGCCTCAGCCTGTATACATAATACAAATTCAAAACAAAACAAATACTGAATTAGATAAAAGACTCCACACAATTGTTTGGAGTGATCACCATTATCTACAAGAAGAATTCATTTGCATGTTATAAGAATTAATTACATTCATGCTATCTACTTACTTGTTTCCCTATTCAATACTGAATAATCTGGTAAACAGAGTGAAGTCAGTAAAGCAGAGGTAAACGATACTTTAGAGACCAAACTGTCTGCTTTATAAACTACCTTATTACATACTAAATGGATTCAAATCATGCTTGATGAATAAGAGAGTTGAATGATATCCTTGTGGTCTTTTTTCAGGGGTTTTAAAAGGCTCACTTTGCTGAACATTAAAAAATAAAGTTAAATGAGATTTTAATGGACTTACTTTAAAAGCAAGGGGTTTGTTTTAGTATATTTTTTATTATTACCGATTATGGAACTAAGAATAAAAAGAACAGCCTGTAATTTAGGCAAATCTTCACAAAATATTCAATTCCAGATTTAGGATATACATAATATATTAATTTTGCTGATTATTTTGAAGTAAGCAGTTGCACTGAGAAATATGTCATAAAAGACCAGAAATGCCTAAACCATAAGATAGGATAAATTCTTCAAATCCATCTGATGGAAAGAAAACTGTTTAAAAACACTTTTTTCCTGAGAGTCCTACAGCTAACATCATTTGATTTTTGAGACAGAATCAACTTTAACTTGAAGTATAGTCTTTTAAACGTATTTAAGAAATTTTAATATTTTATTCCCGAAGGCATGTCAGTTGTCAGTTGTTATTTGAAGAAACATCACAAGTTTATTTTTTTTCTATTACAAGAATAACTTATGTGATAACAGGTTCAAGTGTTTTTTGACTTCTGAATATAGAAAAATTCTATACTTATTCACTTTAAGCCTAACAATGCAAAAGTGTAAAATAAAGGCATATTACAAATGACATCGTTTAGAAAAAAATATATGTATATAAATAAAATAAACATCACTTGAATAAAATAATTTAAATATATGTGTATATATTTTAGAAACACACATATTCATGTATTCTATGTTCAACCTAAATAAAATATTAAGCAAACTTGAACATAAGCAATCTGAAGTAGATAAAAATATCTAATATAAAAAAAAGGAACTTATAAAGCAGCAATCCCTTTAGCAGACCAAGATTTTGAATCTATAAGTTTAATTTGCTCATAAGAAAGAGTTACAGGAAAGCACTTGTTGAAGGACTAAGGTAAAATTTTTTTGAGGAGGATTAATTCTGATATTTGAAAAAATATAACCTAGTGTTATAAAAGCCAAAAAATATGTTTCCAAAGACTTTAATAACTTGGTGTCTTTAAACAGAGTAGTGGTGAAAAATATTTCTATATAATTATAAATAAAATACCACTAGTTAAAGCAGTTAAATGGTAAAACAGTTAAAATGTTCCATGCACTGTTTTTCGAAGTAAATATATAAACTCAATAGCATCCAGAATATACCTTTTTACCTTAAATTTTATACTATTTTGTGTAGCATTTTGGTTTTATAAAACTCATTTGCATTGATAGATTTAATTAATACCCATATTGTTTATAATACATATTTTAATACATTATATATTATGCTTATGTATCTTTCGTTCAACAGCCAGGAGGAACCAAATGAGGTTAGTATCTCCCAAAGAGTTAGCTTTCATTTATTCAAATATAGCAGTAAATAAATTGTTGATACTCAAAGGTAAATAACTAGTGATAAGAAATCAATCTGGCAATTATTTTAGTATCTTTCACTAAGCAAAAGTTTCTTAAGTATACATAAAAATCAACAAACTGTGTCAATTCTTGCATAAGCATAGATTAATCACAGTCCTAAACATTAAGCAACTTCAAGGCTATTGGTAAAGATAAAATGATCAAATTCATCCAAGTTGCATTGGCAATTTTTTTTTAATTAAGTGAGAGGTTGGGGAGGTAGACACAGACTTCCATGTGCGCATGACCAGCAGAGGCTGATTAAGGTCAGTTGAGGCCCCTGGCACAGAGGAAAATATTGGGCTCCTTAAAAAAAATTTAGAGATAGGAAAAATAAAAATATATATTAATTGTATTTTAAAATAAATAAAAATATTATATATTATTAATGTTAAAACTGCACATATGAAACCAAACTTGGTGTCATTAGAAAAAAGTGTAAAGATGGGGATTTGCGGGGACCTTGAGAAATCGGTGCCCAGGGAGCATGCCTGGTGCACCCACCGTTAAATCTACCTCTGCTGACCAGGATCCATCTGCAAGTCCCCTACCCAGTGATTCTCTGCCCATCTGGAGTTGCTGCTCTTTTGCTCAGCAACCGAACTATTTTAGCAGCTGAGGCAAAGCCATGGAGCCATCCTCAACACCTGAGGCCAACTTGCTTGAACCATTTCTAGCCATGGCTGTGGGAGAAGAGAGAGAGAGAGAAAAAAAAAGGGGGGGCAGGGGAGGGGTGAAGAAGCAGATGGTTGCTTCTCCTGTGTGCCCTGACCAGGAATAAAACCCAGGACTTCCACATATTGAGCCAACTGGCCAGGACTGCATTGGCAATTTTTAATATGATTGTTCATTGTGTTATTTCTCCCATATTCTTTTTTCAATTCATATTACAAAGAACATTTTTTTTATTCTCACAATAAACACAATATCAAAAACAAATTTTAAACAGCACTTCAATCTGATAGAAGTCATCTTTACTCAGCAGCATGTTACCCTCTAAAACCTAAGGAAGGGAAGAGAGAAGATGAGACCAATTAGAAACAGAAGGGATAGGTTTATTTGGAGAGTGATAAAGTACAAAAGCCGGAAGAGAGGAAGAGATTCTTTAGACAGAGGATAGAAGAGCAGACAGGGAATGGTCTTGCCATTTACAGTAGTGAATCTGGCATTCACTGCTCTTGGTGACTTGTAAATTCCCCCATAAACCAATGTCATGGTCTGGTCTGGACACTGGGAACAGAAAGAGACAACATACGATTCTGATCAGATTAGATCAGAATCAATGGAGGAGTTTTATTTTGATCTGGGGTTTAATAGACACACCACTATTGCTAACAAGGTGTATTGCGAATACTTGCTCAGTGATAAAAGCAGAGTCATGTGGGAAACACTGCTGAAACAAAGACAGGAGTGATTACTGGTACCTGATAAGGATGTCACAGGTGGTTTTAAAACAGAGAGACACTTTCACGGTTTTCATATAAATACTTTTAAAGGAAACTATTTTACCAAGGTGTAGGTATTGGGTCATCACGTTAGGTAGTGCAGGATCCCGGAGCTGGTAGAAACAGTACTGTCACAGACTGCAAGTGATGAGAAGAGAGAGAACTTAATAAAACCCAGAAGAGCAGAATCATGTGGAGGCCACTTAGATAAGGCGATTGACATCAGAGAAGTCACAGAAAAAACACACACAGAATCTCCTTATCAATTGTCATGTCCGTCCCTGGTCATACTCAGTGAGAAGAGAGGGAAAAGAGAAAATATTTATATTTGAAGTAATAAAAGTAAATCTGTAATAGAAAGAGTGACAGAGAGAAGCAGAACATGATTCTTCAGGGGCAAATGGAAAGTATTCATCCCAATGCACTATTTTTGCTGGGGTGGATTTTAAGGAAATTATGTATGTATTTCCAAGATGAACTCAGATTCTCTCAGGGTAAGAAAATATTTAACTCTTTGTGGGATAGGGAATATAAGGTTATGAAAATGTGTGACATCCTCTGTAAGCCCCACATTGTCAGGCGCTGTTAGAAAGTAGAATAGGGACTAAAAGGGAACATTATTTTTGTGTGAGGAAGGACAGAGAACTTGTCACTGAGCCTGACCTTGATTGCGCATACTACCATCAGGTGCATCTCCTCTGCAAATGCACACACTCTGTTGTCTGACTGGGTATCACTTACAAAACTCAGGTTCAAAGACAAGATTTTTAAGAACTTTGTGATGGGAGAGCAGAGCATTAAACCAAGTGCAAGGTCCCTTTTGAGAGAACCTAACGTGAGTACAGAGATTGGATACCGTGACGCCTGCCTGCCAGCAGCTGATAGCATCTGAATTTGGCAAGGAAAGCAGTGAGTTCCACAAATTAATTTCTGTAATGTAACTAAAGCCTCATGATTCAGGTTTAGAAAAATACAGTAAAGAGAATTCATAGTATTGGAGGTCTCAATATAATTGAAAAAAAAGATTCAGCAGGATTTGGGAGAAAAAAACTCTAGAATAAGTTTATAGTCAAATAATGGAATTTAGATGTTATTGTTTCAAAGAGTTAGTAGTTAAATGTAAGAGGGCAATGATGACAACTGAATGCGTGTGACAGAGAAGACTGACAAATGCTGATGGAGGGGTGAAGAGATGTTCACTGTACTTGGGGAGAAGTGGGAAAGGGGTCCATCGCAAGGCTGCTGACCTTCAATACCTGGATATTGGTTTAAGTATCGTGAGAAAGACAGTGATTCAGGTGCCAAATTATTTTTATAAATTCAGCGTGAGACCAGCAAGAGTATTGAGATTAAGGGAGAAGTGCTTATATCTTAGAGAAAAATACTTTTTTGTAAATTGTAAATGAATATATGGAGCTATAGAATAATAATAAAACCTCTTGGTTTTATAGTCTGAGAGATCTGAGATGATTATTAACCTATACTACAAAGGACAACTAGAATTGTACTATCACAGGTTATAAATTTTAATTATAAGCAGGAAATAAAATGCTAGTAGTGTGAAAAAGTTGCAAGACTTGAAGTTTAACAATTAGTCTTCTGTTCTGAAACACTACACATTTTAAAACCTATGCTACAGAAACTTGTCCTTACTTCTTGTGTTTACTGCCATAAAAACTTATTTTTTTGCACTCTATGGTGGAAATATACTAAGGTTGTCTTTCTGATCCCTGACAGTATGGGTTTCACACCTTTGGTGATCTCCCCTCTGAGTGAAGGCAGAACCTGGGACTTCCTTTTAACCATCAGAGAGCAATGAAGATGTCATTTCTGTAATAATGTTATGTAAAATTGCAAATCACTTATCTAAGGAGGTTTGCTCTCTCTCAGTAGTCTTTAGGAAGCAAAAATCCATGATGAGGTATTCACATGGCAAGGAGATGAGAACAGATTCCGGTTATAAACTTAACAGCAAGAAACTGAGACCCTCGGTCCAAGATTCCACAAGAAAATAAGTGCTGCCAACAACAATGTGACTTTAGAACTTGATTTTTCCCTGGTCAAGCCTCAGATGAGACTGTAGCCTCAGGCAACACCTTGACTGAAGCTTTGTGTGATCATGGAGTTAAACCATGCCACCTGACTCCTAATCCACAGAAACTGTGAGACAATACATGCATGCTGTTTTCAGCCTCTAAATCTATGATAATACTGTTAAGGAGCAATATACAATAACCACAATTTCAGAATCCCATTCTCTTAAATTATACGTATGTTTAACAAAACCCCATTTCCCGTATTAACTTGTTGGCAGAGATGTTAGGGAATGCTTAAGAATTTATTGTCTTGTTCATTAAAAATAAAGTACATCTGAGGATAAAAACAGTTTCTTATATAATTATGGAGTATTATAAATGCATGGCCCACAAAGCATACCAGATGGAGATCTAACCAGAGACTGCCCTATCAGTCAACTTGGAATACCAAAAATAAGTATGTGTTGTTAGTCACACATTAAAATGCCTCTCCTGCCTCAGCAAGATTATTTAAATCTAAAATAAAATTTTCATAACTATATATTTAAATAAGACAAGTAGTTACTAAGAATTCAGTGCTTGCTATTTAAATCATCATAGAAATAAAGGTAAGAAAATTATAAATAAATTTATAAGATAATAGATATCTTTGCTTTGGCATTTATAATTCATTAAAAATTATGTATTAATTCCATATTTAGAAAATAATTTATTTCGATTGGTATAAAACTGAACTATTCTTAAAGAACAGCTTAAACTAAGAGACACACAAACTGCAAGAAAAAATAATCTAAACTTACTTTAGTTTTATCCATTACTAAGCATAGTTATTTTCAGCACTTTTTTGTTTATTGTGATTATTGCTGTGTTTTCAGAATATAGCCATTGGCTGTTCTCAGTTTTTTTTTTCACCTGGTGTAACTACAGAAATTTAGTGTTTAATTTGATGTGTCTAATTTGAAAATACACTGCTCACAATATATTTATCAAAGAATGATATTGGTTTAAAAAAAAGGCAGTCAGTTCCTACAGATAAAAAATATAAAACCTCTATAAATTATACATGATCTTCTGCCACATGATTTTAGGAGAGAAATAATGGATATAGAAATAAAAAATCAGAATTGTCAATATTGCCTGAAAATATTAATCACATACCTAGTTATTCTGGCAAAGAGGAGAAGGTCTCTTAATATTGCTTAGGAGGAGAAAATGAAAGCCAAGAATGAAGGGTTAGCATTAGATACTGAAATAAGTTGGTGATGATCACATTCAACTTCTGCTCCAGCCAGGAAGGACCAACACATAACTCATCACAAATGAGGCTGGTTTCACAGGAGGCAGCCTTCTTCCAATCAATGGTGAGATTTGAACAGAATTCATAATGTAGTAGTTAAATAGGTTATTTTCTCTTTGGCATAAAAACTAGATATGCAACAATGGACATGACTTACAGAGCCTTTCTCTTTATATAACTTACAACAGAGAAGAAAAAACATTGAACAAGTAATTAAGAATGATGAAGATTACAAGAGGGGAAACAGGGATATCTATAAGAACAAATTACATGGAGACATTCTTCTGGAGAAAGAACCTCAGAGGAGAATAATTTGATAAATGCAACATTAAAGATCAAGAAGAAATTAGGTGGGTCATAGTATTAGGGGAGAAACAAAGGATGTTCTGAGCTTGGAAGAAAGGCTGTGCAACCTATAGAGGGAGTTCAAGGACTTGAAGGGAGTCCTGCATGGCCAGAGTTTCAACAGAATAAAGAATGGCCATTTTAAGGTTGAATCTGATTTTAGCAAAAATTTTTCAAATAGAATAACATCAGCTTTATCCTCGTCATGCTTCTGCAAGTTAACTTCATTTTCCTTCCTTGCTAACATTACTTAAAAATGACTTTCTTACTTTAAAATTTGCTTAAAATTGAGAGCCTGGAACAAAATTGAATTTCTTGCTTGTGGTGGGTGGTCCTGTAATTACCTCCAATTAACAGAAGAAGAAATTGAAACTTAGGGAAGTTAATCAACTCTCCCGAGGATGTTGTCCTGACAGGATTCAAACTAAGGACTTGCCCATAAAGTGTACAATTTATTTTTTCCTGAAATGCAGAATTCCTTTTGCAAGCTTTATAACACCTAGACTTCTTAGATGCAGAGAGTTTGCCTAATGAGTGAGGCTGAAAATGCAAATAGGACTATTTCAGTAAGCAGCCCAGGAAAAACCAATTTGTCAGTTTTGACATGAACTATGGAGGAAAACAGCTAGTTTTCTTGGACGATTAAGCCAATATAGTTACTAGAGAGCAAAACCATTTACTTTCTGTCATGCAAAATAGATAAATTAATATAATAATTTCAAAACACTTTTAGAATTGATTAGATGTGGACCAAGAAAAGAAATTGATAAAATTTTAGCTAACACAGCGAGGGCAGAGCCTTCCTTAGCCTGAGTCCCCGAATGGACTCATCTGGCCTCACTCCAACACACACTTACGATAAACTTCCATCAAGTCAGTTCCTCTGATAATTGAGTGGAGGGGGTTCTTTCCAAACAGCAAACTAAAACAAAAGTGAAGCCTATCGCTAAGTATTTGATGCAAAAATATAGGAAACAGATGTTATTAATGATTCATATAAGGAGAACATTTTCATATCAAATTTTAATTTTTAATTTTATTTCACCTGCTCAATATTTTTACTTATTTATTTATTTTTTATTTATTCATTTTTTAGAGAGAGAGAGAGAGAGAGAGAGAGAGAGAGAGGATGGACAGAGAGAAAGAAGGGGGAGGAGCTGGAAGCATCAACTCCCATATGTGCCTTGACCAGGCAAGCCCAGGGTTTTGAACCGGCGACCTCAGCATTTCCAGGTAGATGCTTTATCCACTGCACCACCACAGGTCAGGCCTTCACCTGCCCAATATTTTTACTTAGAAGAACAGCTCTCTTTTAAAACTAAACTTATTTAACTCACATCTAAATTGCTCACCCTCTATTTCTCCAGAGCCTCTTCCTAGGTTGGTCTCCACTCAAAGAAAATGACACTACTGATCATATTTTTGCTTAGGCTTCCAAATTTATTTTATTCACAATAAAAACCTAGGACATAATGTCTACTCATTTACTGCATAAAAGCTTTGAAAATAAAATAATAAAATTGAGTTTGATAGACCAAATATTCCTTCAAATTCAAACAAAGATTTCAATAATTTGACAAAAATTTCAATTACCTAAAAAAATAATTGAAATATTTGTTAATTTAACAAGTATAGCCTGCAAATATTTGTCAGTTGACATTTTAATCATAGTTTTATATCTATTCATTTAATTTTTTTATTTATTCATTTTAGAGAGGAGAGGGAGAGACAGAGGGAGAGAGAGAGAGGAGAGACAGAGAGAGAGAACGCGGGGAGGAGCTGGAAGCACCAACTCCCATATGTTCCTTGACCAGGCAAGCCCAGGGTTTCGAACCGGCGACCTCAGCATTTCCAGGTCGACGCTTTATCCACTGCGCCACCATAGGTCAGGCCTCATTTAATTTTTATAATGCCATATATTGATTTGATTATATAGCTAGTCCATCTTTGGCTTTAGTAAAAAAACTAAATTAAATCTTAACTATTAAAAGTCTTCACTGGAAAAGTATAAAACCTGTGCTTCATCATTTAAACATAAATTCTTAGTTCTACTGAAGCCAATAGTTATTTGACTAATATGAATGGGATGCAAAAATTATAGGACTTGGTGCATTACTGCAGGGAGTTAGTATTTGTAGTCATAAAAAATTACCAAAATGTCTATATCTAAAAATTATAAAAACAAAAACAATTGAACAACAAGCAAATCATTTGGAATTTAGAGCATTCCTCTTATTTTATTTCAAATGTGTCCTATTAATTTATTCATACACATATTTGATTTTGTTAATATTAAAACCATTTATAACATTGATAGGATTTATGATGTAGTTTATTAAATGTTATATTACTGTTAAGAATCACTGTGTTAATAGAACATAAATAGCACCTTGACTTTTGTGGAAACCATTAAAGTTTGTTAACCCATTCGTTGGTAGAAAATTTTCAAGGACCGAGCTAACATTCACCAATCCCAGGAGTAAGAATAATAAAAGAGCAATAAAGGATATGTGTTGGTAGATATTTCATCTACAACTTCTGTGAATTCTGTAATGCTTCTCTGTAATAATCTGAAAAAACTTTATTTTGAAGTAGTAAACATTCTTTATCTCTAACATACTGATATTTTATAATTATAAAAGCAATACACATTATATAATACACAAATACATAAATACAAAAATCACACTCTCTTTTCAACAAATATGATCTAAACAAATAAAACATATTTTAAACTAATTTATTGAATTTAAACTAATACATATTATCTTGTGCTAAGTGCTAATTCTTATGTTTACATATTTCACAATCTTAAGAAAGTATATATATATATATATATATATGTTCCTGAGAAGTATAATACAATGATACAATGAAAAATGCTAAGTGTAAAATTAATCTTATGTGTTTCAACTTGTTATAACAAAATAAATTAATTTTAAATATTAATACTTATCCACTGGTTAAGAAAATTTTATAATTCTGCAGTCCCTCAGATAGAAAAATTCTATTTTATTTTTAATAACATTAATCAAAAGTTCACATGTAACATTTTATATAAACCTTTAAGTTATGTGCTCCTAATAAACTTATAATCACCTTTAAAGAAATAGCTATATATTACACTGAATGAGCTCTTTATAAGTATAGTTTAACCATTTATAGCACAAAAATGTAAATGTACATTTCCTAATATCATAACTCATGTACAAAAGTGTAAAGCTCAGTTTGGTATTCTGAATTTTAGGACTTCATTTTAAATTCATTGCAGCCAGGCTGCTAGTTATGTTCCAAGTAAACCCTGAAATAGATTTTGTGGACCATGGAAAGCGAAAGGTATTGAAGAATGAAAAGTAGAAGGATTGTGTAGTATGTGGGTTGTACTTAAAAATAGAACATAAAAATCAAACTGCAGCAAAGTGTGGTATATACAACAAAGCCTTTTAAATATCAGGAAACTAGACCAAAATCAAAAACCTTCTGAAGTATGTCCTTTCCAAAGCTATATTTTCAATTATACTAGACATGCTGTCCAAGTGAGAAGTTAAGAATACAATGTAAAGGTAGGTATTCAAACCCACTGCAAGGAGACTTGGCATCTGTCTCTCTTCCTCTCCCAGTACTACGGAGCTTTACTCTCCTGTAGGGTTGTGCTCTATCAGAGTTTCAATAACAAATGCTCCATTTGTTTTACATTGTGTGTTAATACTTTAGAACTTTCCTCCAACCAACCTGCACTGCTGTTGTTCATTCTCATCTTCCCTGTATCCCTTTGTCTTACCTCTAAGACATGTTCTTCATCGAAACAACTCTGCTTAATTACCTTACATCTCATATGACATGTGTATGTGTGTATGGGTGTGTGTGTATAGGTGTGTGTGTGTATGTGTGTGTGCACGGGCGCGCAAGCACTCTGAATGGAAGGGGCACTGCTGCTAGAGAAGCATGGCCATTTTAGCATCTATTTGCTTATTCTTGATGGTGACATGAAGAGGAGCAAGCAATGACATCCCTTGAAATAAAGAATGCTTAAAAAGTAAATATTTAAAACAACTGTTATTGTCAAATATGTTACACTTTAACTTACAAAAAATTAAGCACTTAACAGTTAGGGAGAAATCAAACAATCTGACCAAATAAACATAATTTCCTCTTATCATCAGAGACTTAATCAGAACCAATAGCTAAGTAAGGTTTAAAAGTATCTTGACATTGGTTCTGAAATATTCCTAGAAAATAGAAACCAGTTGGTTGCTGTGAAGACTTAACATACTGGTAGTAATTTGCTTTCAGTGGATATATCTACAGAGTTTGTCAACTGGAAGAAAAAACAGGCATTTAATGAGAGGAGAGATCAGTTCCAGGTCATATTTTTTTCATATTTTTTATGGCAGTCTAGGAACACTGACTGGCCCTTTTAATAAAAATAATTTTAAAGGTTTTGATTAAAAATTTTTCAAAAACAAATCAGTGTATTGGAAAAATATAAGAAATAATCAAAGGCCAAGAATTAAGTGGTATGTAAGCAGAAAATAAATCAAGCATATACTCTGGTAGTGTTGCCACCAGCTGAACTTGAGTCTTTTTCTTGTGGTCATATGGTTAAAGAGACAGATGACAAATAGGTCCTTCCTAAAATTATAAGTTGGACAGGAATGTGAATTTCCAGTGAAATTAAAGTGAACTGGAAATTAACCCAACATTTTAAGCTCAGCTATACATCCTGTCTTGAGACTTTGTGCTGAGTGGAGATTGAAAAAAAAGAGAACTAAAGAAATATCCTTTAAAAAGATATAACCAAAAATATTCTTTATATACCCATAATAAACTGGGTGGCTCATAAAGCTACAATTGGGAAACATTTAAAATGGTCTAAACTAAAAGTTCTATTGGGCACCCGAAAGAATAAAATGCAAATTTCTTCTTGGGCAAAGCTGGCTCAACACAGGCCTCAGAAACTTCTTACATTTAATAATGAAAGGCAAATAACATATGGCTATCATGCCACATACACACACGCCCTAAGGAAAGAAAAAACACCATGAGTATGAGCCAACACAAAAAGACACATTAAAATTATAGAATTATTAGTGTAATGTAAAATATATTTTCAATGTTTAAAGGTATTAAATGAAGAAAACAAGAATAATAAAATATTAAAAATAATAAGAAACTAAAGTACAAATAAGAACCAATTCCATGAAAAATATTTAAAATTTAACAGTAAATGGGATTGTTTAGTGGTAGTTCATACATAACATATATAGCTAATTAGAAATTTAATAAACTAAAAAATAATAAATAAACTCAGAAAATAAATAATATGTAATTATATACAGTAAAAAGTTCCACTTCTTTTCAGTTTTAAACTCTAATTTTATACACACCTAGCAATATATAAAAGCAGTAACTACAAAGAGATGAAAATGTATCCACAATTATATATTCATTTCTTCATTCCATTATTCAATAGCAATTTTTAAAGTTTATTAGGAGCCATATGCAATTCTAAACATTGATGATATAAAAAGAACTAAAGTAGAACATAAATTCTGTCTTTATGGAATGTGTGTGTGAACATGTTCACATACAGCCATGTATATATACACATATATATTTTGGGAAGGAGGAAACAATCAAGTAGATATATTAAGTAGTATCTGGGATATATTTTGTGACTGTGGGTTAGGATGGCAATTTGAGACAGGGTCAAAAGGATGCGTCTTACAGAGAGCAAGAATATAGTATTCGAACAGAGATCTGAAGAAGGTTCAAGGGTAAGCCAAGCAAGTCTCTGATGAACATATGTTTCTGGCAGAGTTCACGTCAAGTACAAAGGTCTTAAACTGAGAGTTTGTGTGGTTTGATTAAGAAACATTGGAGGCTAATATGACTAAAACTGAGTATGTGGGACAGTGAATGAATCAGTGGATTAATGGCTGGATGGACAGATGGATGGATGGATAGATGAATAGATGAACATGAGCAAAGGAGTTACGATTAGGACAGAGAGAAAAGTGGGCAGAGGTAGATCATACAGAATCCTCACAATTGGCTTGTACTTTATACAACTGGCTTTTACTTTAAATGAAATAAGAAAGTGCTAAGCAGACTGGTATAATGACATGACCTAATTCATATTAGAAGGAGCAATCTAGCAGCAGTGTTGAAGATAGATTAAAAGTACACAGGGCACCTGACCTGTGGTGGCGCAGTGGATAAAGCGTCAACCTGGAAACACTGAGGTTGCCGGTTCAAAACCCTGGCTTGCCTGGTCAAGGCACATATGGGAGTTGATGCTTCCTGCTCCTCCCCCTTCTCTCTCTCTCTCTCTCTCTCTCTCTCTCTCTCTCTCTCCCCCCCCTAAAATGAATTAAAAAAAAACACACATGTATAGCCTGACCTGTGATGCTTTCTGCTCCTCCCCCTCCCCTTCTCTTCCCCCCCCTCTAAAATGAATAAATAAAATTAAAAATAAATAAATAAATAAAAAGTACACAGGGCAAAAGAGGGGAGAACATTTCAAAAATACAGAAAAGTTAAGGTAGTGACATGATCAGTAGATGCTAACAGTTGTCAGTCTGGATACACATTGTGGGCTGCATCTCAGTCACTGACTGATGAATTAGATAGACTCAATAATATTAGTTCTGGCAAGACACAAAAAGTCCACTATCACTATTTCTATTGGTCTGTGTACCAAAGGCCCCAGCCAACTCAGAAAGTAAAATTAAGCATTGGGAAAAACATACTTCATAATTCACAGATGATATAATCCATTTTTAAGAAATGTTATAATCACAAATATATTAGGGAGATAGGAGAATTTTGCACGTTTGTTGGGTACTAAGTACATACTCAACAACTGTGTTTCTATAAACCAGAAACAGTTAATAAATATAACTGAAACTTAGAAGGCATTTAGAATATATTTTTTAAAAGCTAGTAATAAATCTAATAAAATAGGTATAAAAATAAATTATAAACTTTACTATAATAAATTAGTGAAATCTTCAGTAAATTAACAAATATAAGTTATTTTTTATTGCAACTCAAGTAAGAAATATAAATGTTCCCCAAATAAATCTATTGAACAGATTGAACAGCAGCAGACTTAAGTCTTTTAGTTTCTCTTTTGGGGGATTTTTTTTTTTTTTTTTTGCTCTGGAATTCGACAAAGAAGACTGAAATTTACAAAGAAGTGTAAAGTATCAAGTATAATGATTATATGGACAAAATAAACTGATGGAAAAAATAGAAACAGAGGCATGGACATATGGAAATATGAAACAGACTGACATTTGTCAGAGAGGAGGGAAATTGGGGGACTAGAATAATGAAGGTAAAGGGATAAAGTAAGAAATACATATAAAATATACATATAGGTTTATATATATATATATACTTGTATTATATATATGTATAGATATAAAACACAGACACAGACAACAGTTGGTGGCAGCCCGAGGGAAAGGGGGTGAGGGTAGTTGAAGATGGGTAAAGGGGGAGAGAAATGAGGATGAAAAATCACTTTGCTTTGGGTGACAGGTGTACAATGCAGTATGCAAATAATGTTTTATTGAGTACTATACTAGAAACCTGTACCCTAGTAAATTCAATTAAAAAGAATATCAATTAGACTCCTAAAGAGATAGCATAAAGTTGGGACTTGACTTATCAGATACCAAGAATCATGTTATTACTTGCTACTGCTACAAATATATTAACATGATGAGATAAATAATCTAAAAAAATAACTAATAGAAATACCTTGCATACTGTTTACTATGTGCTTGACATTAATCTATACTTGTAAAATATTATTACTCATTCAATCTTATCAACTTTATGAAGTTGTTACTTCTTTATATTTTACAAAGTAGGATATTGATGTGTAAAAATATGTACTAATTTGTTTAAATTGTAGAGGAGCTAGGATTCAAACTGTCTTCCTATTATGTTCACCATGATCTTTATTTTGTAAAAATCTTATCTTTCTAAACTATATATACACTCCTTAAAAGTGTACAGACAACATGAATCATTATAGTGGATAAAAAAAAACACTTTAAAACAATGTATCGTTTAATGTACTAGACATTTGTTGAGCCTAGTAGAAAGTAAGGGAATGACAAACTCATAGTTCAGGATAATAACTGTATTTAAAAGGAGCTAGGTAGAAACTGCAAATAGTGCCCAGGGTGATTCAAAGTTAATGATACCAATTTTATTCTTTACAGTGGTCTGCATTGGGTTCATATTCATTGTGCTTACCATGTGATTTAAAAATACACATTTGTGTCATCTCAATATTTAATAAAAAACATTTAATAAGTAATATTGCATGGGTATGAGTTCTCAAATCCCACATTCATAAAATCCAGTGAAGCCTAAATTCTGAGAGAGCCAGCCACAATTGGATCACATGATTTTATTGTGGAAGTCAGATACAAAGTAGAAATTGTAACATTAAAAGAAAGAAAAAGTAAGTGCAAACCTTTACCCTAAAAATATCACAAGGCTTATGGGTCAGGGGAAAGAATGATTTGTGCATACTACCTCTATAGCTTATAGGTATATGTCAGTGAATAAAATTGAAAAATATTAGGCAAACATATATATTTTTTAAATTATATAATTTCCTGAATAAATGGTCTTATTAAAATTATGTTAATTTTTTGTTAAAGAATTTAATCAGTGTTTCTTTAGAATATCACTGAGATCTGCCATAGACCTTATTCTATTTAAATCTTAACATAGATAATTTTTAAGTTATGATAGAAAATTAGGAGAAATAATTATCATATTTGAAAACATGTAAGTAGATAACTGAAGTCCATGTTCTAATTAATTCACACTAAAATAATTCATAATATCTCTCAAGTTTTCATATCATCTTCACAATATGTAATAACCTGAAGTGAATGTACTTTAAATTCCCTACCAAAAATACTGAAATGACTTAGTAGATTGAACTAGGTTCCAGTAATTTACTCCCCTGGGATAAAATTATACAACCATAAACATATGTTCTTCTCCATGGGTTTGGACACATATCTTGCCTGGCCAAAGAGAAACTTATGTAGTTCGAAATACTCTAAAACTAGTAATTTATATAGCATTTGAACTTATAAAATAGTGTGTGTGTGTGTACATATATATATATATATATTTCACTTTAACACATGATTATAATCCCAAATTGTAAATAAACCCTAATTAAAATGTGAACTTGAGTTATTTATATATATGATTTAAACTATACTAATCATTTCTCTTAATTCTCTATGATAACTAAAATAATATCTAACTGAAAAAGAGGTAGTTTTTTTGTTTTTTGGTTTTTTTTACAGAGACAGAGAGAGAATCAGAGAAAGGGATAGACAGGGAAAGACAGACAGGAACGGAGAGATGAGAAGCATCAATCATTAGTTTTCTGTTGCACATTGTGACACCTTAGTTGTTCATTGATTGCTTTCTCATATGTGCCTTTACCATGGGCCTTCAGCAGACCGAGTAACTCCTTGCTGGAGCCAGCGACCTTGGGTCCAAGCTGGTGAGCTTTTGCTCAAACCAGATGAGCCCACGCTCAAGCTGGCAACCTCGGGGTTTCGAACCTGGGTCCTCGGCATCCCAGTCCAGCGCTCTATCCACTGCACCACCGCCTGGTCAGGCTAGGTTTTTTTTTTTATAATGTTCACTTTCATGTTCAAATATAATAGCAAAGTGTCTTCCTTCTCATAAACTTTTTTCTATGCTTATTAGACCCTTCTTTGTATTCCAATTTTCTAATTATTTTGTAGAATTCCCAAATCAAAAATTGTTAGTAATTTTTCCAAGCGGTCCTTAACTTTAATAACAAATTGTATTTTAAAGTTCAAGTCCAATCGTTTTATCTTATATTTGGTTTTAAAAATTCTGTCAAAGAGAATTTATTTATATACTTATTTATTTTTTATTTTTTGTGAGAGGAGGGGAGATATAGTAAGGCAGACTCCTGCATGCACCCTGAGCGGATCCACCTGGCAATCCCTGTCTGGGCTGATGCTTACAACCAAGCTATTTTTTAGTACTGTGGCTGATGTGCACCAAAAGAGCTATCCTCAGTGCCTGGGGCTATACTCGAACCAGTGGAGCCAATGGCTGTGGAAGGGGAAGAGTGAGGGGTGGGGGAGAAGTAGATGATATCTTCTCTTAAGTGTTCTGACCAGGAATCAAATCTAGGACATCCATATGCCAGGCCAACATTCTATCCATTGAGCCACCAGCCAGGGTCAAAGATAAAAACTTTAAATCTTTATATATTCTTCACTCCTTTCTAAAATATGTGTGTACTTTATTTTACTGAACCTCTGTTAGATAATGCATGTAATTAACATTAAATATAAGGTCTACTGGAAAGTTCTGTCCGTTTTTTGAATAAAACAAAATACAAATTTTTCTTACTGTCAATAAACTTTATTAAATAATATATTTCCACACCAATCCTATCTTCCGAATATGGTCCGAAATGGTTTGCTGAGCTGAATTAAGCCTTTCTGCGATCTCCGATGTTGTCAGAAAAGGATCTTGCTCCAACATGGTCTTAACAACATCATCATCGATCAAAGATGGTTGCCCAGAATGTGGCTTATCAGAAAGGTTGAAATCACCTGTTTCGAATTCTTCGAACCATCTCCTGCATGTCCTATCAGAAACTGTACCTTCACCAAACACTTTCAATAAATTTCTAAATGCTTCTGTAGCATTTCTTCCTTGTTGAAATTCATATACAATACAGTGGTGTAAATGAACTTTATCAGTAGCTATGGGTACACTATCGCTTCACACATAAGGCTAATGTGAATCAACTTTGTTTTAGTTAATTTTCTACGTCAGTATTTATACATTAAGTGATAGAGAGACACACATGCGTCAAATAAACACGTGCTTATATGTTGAAACTTGTTATGATAGAAACAGACAGAATTTTCCGGTAGACCTTATATTAATAACAAAAATAAATATATTAAAAGCAAAAATGAAAACAAAATATGCTTTATTTCATTAATTAGCCACATCGGTGTATCTTTCCTTAAATCACTTATTTTATATAATTGGTATAGAATACTTTAGTTTAGTTTAAGCATAATTAAATGTCTATTATATGCTATATAGTCTATGATTCAAACATGAATCGTTTCCTATTGATTCTTTCAAGTGCTTATAGTTTAAGTTGAGAGACAAATCAATAAATCAAATATTCTGTTATAAAGTGAAGGAAAGAGATATCACCTCTTATTGAAGGAAGGGAGAACACAAGAAAGGCTGTTTTAGAAAATTATTGAGTTGAATATTCAAATATGAGTGTATGTTAGCAAAGGAAAATAGAATCATCCTGAGAATTGAAATAGTAGCAGCAAAGAAATTCTGGGGTGTGCGGGATATGTGAGGTGTGTGTGTGTGTGTGTGTGCGTGCATGCGCGTGCTCATGAGGAGCCTTGAAAAGTAGGAAATAGAAAATGTTAGGTACTATGGTTAGGCTCTCAAAATTTATTCAATCTCTGTTAGAGAGCAAAATGAGGAGTTCAGGTAAAACGGGCATTACTAACTCCATCTCCAAAGATGAGTAATAAAAACAGAAAATAAAAAAGACCAATTATAGCACAAGCAAAACTTGCATGAAAAACATTTAGAACCCATATAAAAATTAAAGTAAATAGGAATATCTTTGGGACATATTTAGAATTTAAGTTATTTAGTCTTAGTGATTGATTAGGTGGAAAACTTGAGGAGAAGAAAGAATCAAGGAGATTCCCAGGTTACAGATTTGCATAACTGGGTAGAAGATGTTATTACTGACTGCAGTACAATATAGAGGAGTCATAAATCATACCTAAGAGGATGGGCTTTGGCATCAGACACGACTGGCTCCCAGCCTCAGCTATTCCACTTAATAGTTTTGTGACCTTGCCATTAAATTTATCTCCCTCAGACACTTGGTGTCTTCATAGATACTATAGAAAATGTAATAGTTCAGAGAGTTATTGAACCATTAATTATAATGATATATGTAAAGTACTTAGTATATACTACCTGACATTAAGTAAACACTTAAAAATATTAGCCAACATATTTTATAAATATTGGGCGTAAATATAAAAGTATAGGAGACACAAGTTCATTCTCATGTCTCAGCAAAGTTTGAAGTTCAGCCTGACCGGGCGGTGGCGCAGTGGATAGAGCATTGGACTGAGATGTGGAAGACCCAGGTTCGAGACCCCGAGGTCGCCAGCTTGAGTGAGAGCTCATCTGGCTTGAGCAAAGCTCACCAGCTTGAACCCAAGGTCGCTGGCTCGAGCAAGGGGTTACTCGGTCTGCTGAAGGCCCACAGTCAAGGCACATATGAGAAAGCAATCAATGAACAACTAAGGTGTTGCAATGCGCAACAAAAAACTGATTGATGCTTCTCATCGCTCCGTTCCTGTCTGTCTGTCCCTGTCTATCCCTCTCTCTGACTCTCTGTCTCTGTATATATAAAAAAAGTCTGAAGTTCAAGGAAATGAACAGGACTTAAGAGTCCATTTGGGGATATTTAACACATAAATGGTAATTAAGATTATTAGATTGATGATTTTTACCAAAGACAATGCATTGGGGTAAGACAAGCAAAAAGGTGTGGGAATTGAAGGTGTTAAAGTCTCCATGGGAGATACTCAAGAAGAAAAAGAAAGAAATTGATAGGAAGCTGAGAAATTGTAAAATTTTTAATAGTATAAAATGTTATCATAACAAGATATTCTAAATATATTTGTTACAGACAGAATTACAAATAAAACATTTTTCCCTTTATTCTATAATTCATTTTGATCCTTGACAAGTATATGGTTTTGCAAGAGACCATGAGACAATTGTGGAGGATGAAAAGGAGGGAAATCTCAATTATTAAAAAATACATACACACACACACAGAGTGAGTCAGAGAGAGGGATAGATAGGGACAGACAGACAGGAATGGGGAGAGATGAGAAGCATCAATCATTAGTTTTCCATTGCGACACCTTCGTTGTTCATTGATTGCTTTCTCATATGTGCCTTGACCGTGGGGCTACAGCAGACCGAGTAACCCCTTGCTCAAGCTATTGACCTTGGTCCAAGCTGGTGAGCTTTGCTCAAACCAGATGAGCCTGTGCTCAAACTGGCGACACTGGGGTCTCAAACCTGGTCCTCCCCAACCCAGTCCGACGTTCTATCCACTGCACCACCGCCTGGTCAGGCATAAATACAATATTTTTAAAATGCAAAGTTTACTCTTGAAAATAACATCTCTCATGCAATCTTTCTGTACCCAACAATTCATTTAGGTTTCATATGACTAATTTTTTTTCTAGTCTGGATAAATTACTTTTTAAATGACTGGTCAACTAAATATATAGCTGTTTGGCTTGTGTGTTTAACTTTAGATGAAATCGATATGTAATACTTCCCAAGAGCAAGGAACGTAGCTACTTGAATCAATCAGAATATTTTCTACATTCCTAACAGTGTCACAGGCACTCTGCTGGTAGGAAACTGACTGAAGATCAGTGCAAAGAAGTCAAAGCTACAACTGCATTCACGGTCATCTCTTCAGACCAGAGCACTGTGCTCGTCACATAGTTGAAGCTTAATGAAGATGCTCTGTATGTCAACATTTTTTTTTGAAGTCACAGAACAGATTCAAACATAAACTCTGCAAGATTGGTGATGTGACAAATCTTTTTCTTAATAAAAAATTGACCATCAAGTACCTTAGTACAAATTGCATAGCAAAATAGTTTAATTTAATTATAAAGAACTTATAGACATTAGAGTAGGTACATATGTAGAAATGTTATTTCAGAACACACTGGAATAGTAGATGATACTATCTTGAATTTAATTTATTGAAAACTTTCAAATATTTGAAATTTTCTTTGTGGAAATAAGTCAGTGTTTCAGGGACATGTAATTTGAAATTTTTTTTTTCTTTTTGGTAATAGCCCTAATGTATGTCTCAATGATCATTCAATTAAACCAAAACACATTATGGTGCACTAAAATTCCATAACCACTTTTACAAAATTACATTTTTTATTGACTAAAAAGTCAATGCTGTAACACAATTGTTTTCATAAGTCAAATAAAGCCATCAGAAAGTCAAGTTGCACTAAAAACAGCTACTCCATTAAGATGCACAATCTTCCTCGTTAGTTTTGTTTGAACCAAAGGACACAGCCATCCATTAACTCTGCATTCACTGTTTCCCCATGAGATATGCAAGAAAGCATGACAATCAGATGTTTTAGTTAATAATCCTTGACCTTCTACAATGGAATACAAACTATTTTTGCTGTGTCTATTGAATTTTTAATTGCAAAAACTTTCATTCATTAGCTAAACCTCGCTGCATTTTGGAATATTTGAGTGGTCAACAGCAGTATCATCTCTAATGTCAGAAAGGGAAGAAGGAAATAGAGGTGTGTGTGTGTGTGTGTGTGTGTGTGTGTGTATTTTATTTTAATTTTTTAGATTCTTTGTTTGAAAGCCAGAGTGGTGATTTTTCAGAGTGCACAGTGAGAAAATAAAATAACTAACTAATTTACAATAATTATAGAGGAGATCAGAAGAAAGCGACAGGGTATTTACCAAGAAATTCGCGTACTTAATTAATCTGACCCCGACCCACACAAAAAACTTGCCAAGTAAAGCTCTCCTAGGTTGTAGTAATTAAGTATGTTAATTGCAATTAGCACACTTATTACCAAAATGATGTATGCGTTCATCATGATTTTAAAAGAGGTGTCATTTAAAAGCTTCCTCTTCTAATTTTACTCCCTTTTAATATAAAGTCAAAAAAAGTTCAACTTGGCCCTAAATAAAGGAGGTAGAATACTCATTTCGTAGAAATCACATAGATCAAATATCCTAGAACCAAACTAATGTATTACGATATTTTAAGAATATAATAAAAATACAATTATTTTCAACTATATATCCTATCAGATTTTACAAGCAAGTATTCTAAATGATCATATTTTTTTATGTAGTACTTTTAGAAAGCCTGAGCTGTTTGTCACAATCTAAGAAAAGGAGCAGAGAAAAGGAGAGGAGAGGAAAGGGTAGTAAAGGGAAGGGTGCTGTGGTCAATGAACTATGTCCATTTGATTCATCATTTTATTATCACTGTAGAATGAGTGACTTGAAAATGGTAGGTACTTAATAAATAGAGACTGATTATATAAGAAAAAAATAAAACAGTTTATCATTAAGTTACTATGAGTAGGTTTACAAATAAGAATAAGAGATAAAGGAGTGGAGAGAAATAGGGACAAATACTTTCAAGGAAATTTTAAAATTAGTTGTGGTTTAAATAAGAGATAAAGGCATCACATTTTTTAAGATATAATATTGTTCGTTGAATGGAAAAGTGTCTTAAAGGATAGAACTTTAACTGGGATAACAATATTATAATACGAAGAAAATTTATTATCCTTATTATGGAGATTTTAGAATACTTTATCTCAAAAGAAAAATCTAGAAGGAAAAAGGATGACAGGGAGGGAGAAAGAAAAGAAAGAAAGGGAAAGAAGAAAGGAGGGAGGGAGGGAAGGAAGGAGGGCAGGAAGGGTGAATGTGGAATATAAGTTTAGCATCAGCAAATGAGAAAGCATTAAATGTGATCATAAAATAAAAAGCTATACAATCTGGTAATAAAATTTGCATTTCTATTTAGCAAAACACTGCAATAAAAGGGATTTTGAAGAATTCTCCTTCATGAATTTGTTAGTTTCTGTTAAAATGCACAATTCTTTTAAAGGAATACTGAATGTGAGTTTAATTATCATATTATTACTATTCCTATATTCCTACCCATACTGTAATTATAAGGAACATGTTTGATTTTTGCTTTCACAGGATCAGAATGCTTAGGCATGTTATGTATTCTACTACTTGAATGGGGAAAGTATTCTGAAATTGGAAAATAATCAAGTGATTAATATATTTATAAATTATTAAAAACAAGAAAGTCCTAAAAAACAATTACAAATGGAAAACTACGCTATGATATGCATTACTATTTCAAATAAATTGTAGTATTTACCTGGTGAGCTAATTGTTATTGAAATAATCTTCCCTTGTTAGGAGAAAAATATAACTAAACATTCATTTGTTCTTTGAATTGGGGTGATCTCAAAGAAACTAATTTAACTAATAAGGAGGTTTAGTCAGTGATCATTCATTAGCTGTCATTATCTGTCTTTGAATCCAACAGTTTTCCACAGTGGCACTGTGTGACCAATAACTCATATCTGGCAAGGGGACTGTATTTGCACTTACACTAACAAAATGTTAGTCCCTCCCACCTTCCTTTACTCTATTATTATTGATTTCTCACTTACACAAAGTCAACTATGAATCTGGGCAAATCTTTAGGGCAGCCTTCTCAATGCAATGGCTCATATTTTCACTTTCAATCAGCCCATGCTTTCCTAATTATGAGTTAACATGACAATAGAAGAAGGATTACAGAGAAAAAAAACCCCTAGCAAATAACTTCTTCAATGTAAAAGCCATGGTCCCTGTGGGTCAAATTCTATTTGGTACGCTAGGTCAGAGGCCAGTTAATGTTAATGTTGTTAAAACTACAGGAGGTCCTCAGATAAAACCATTTTATTCAAACTCATTTGGTTATAATGTTGATGAGAAAAAAATCAATTCCTGGAAGGGCCACTGTCATTATGGAATTGGCACTACTCCCCATGTCTGCCTGGTTTTCTCCTGGGACTCAAGTTTCCTCTCACCCCCAAATGAATCATTGTTTAACTTGCCTCAGTCTCAGTAAGTGTGTATGTGTGCGCGCACACCCTGTGATGAAAACGTGTCTTGTCCAGAGTTGAGCCCCACCTTGTATTCAAGCTGCCAGAAGACATTCAGGCCACCTGAGTCCCTGCCCTGGAAAATGTGGATTAAAAAATAATGATCTTACTTGTTTTTATTTATCTTTATTAAATGTATATATTGCTCATCAAAGTTTAGTATTAGAAGTGTTTGAGGTCTTAATTTAGCAGTGTGCTGATGTTTTTGTGACCAGAAATATACCATAAAAACATACCTCATTTTTATCAATTAATTTATAGGAAAACTGGTTTAGTTATATGTCATTTTGCTTAAAGCCATAGTTTCCAAAAACCAAAGATGGCATTAAGTAAGGACTTACTGTACAATCATTTTATTATTATTCCCAGAAAGAAGAAGTGAATTTTTCATCAACTCTAACAATGTGTGCACAGGAAGAGACTGTATTTCCTTCAACAGAAGTTATAAAAGGGTCCTTTGTGCCTCAAAAACTTCAAATGTAGAAAAAATAACTAGACCAAAACAGGGTGCTTAATCTAAAGAGACTCATTGTATGAGCTAGGCAGGGACAAACTTGATACCTCTAGAAAAAATTTCCTTTTCTTAAACACCCTTTTCTTAAATTTCCTCTCCATGGAATGGAGACAATTTGAGCCAAATGAACTAACTGCAAACATCACTGCACTAGGAACATACAAATGGCCAACAGGTACATTAAAAGATGCTCAACATCACTAATCACCAGAAAAATGCCAATAAAAACCATCAACAAAATGAAAAGACAATGTACTGAATGAGAAAAGATATTCATCAATGATATTAACAGATAAGGGATTGATATCCAAAATACATAAGGCACTCATACAACCTAATACCAAAAAAAAAAAAAATACAATTAAAAACTAGGTAGACATTTCTCCAAACAGGATACACAGAAATTCAACAAAAACATGAAAAGATGCAGTTGCTATATAAAACAGTATGGAGGGTCCTTAAAAACTTAAAAATAGAATTACCACATGATCTAGAAATTCCACCTGTAGGTGTTTGACTGAAAACAGTAAAGCCACTAACTCAAAAATATACATGCACCCCCATAATCACTGCAACACCATTTATAGCAGCTAAAACATGGAAGCAACATGTGTCTATCAGTACATGAATAGACAGAGTAATGGAAAAGAGGACTGTTGTTTTCATCACAATATAAATAGTGCTCAGAATAGTGCCTGGCATATATTAGACTGCTAAATAAGTATTTTTTAAAAAGATTTAGTTATTGATTTTTTACAGAAAGGAGAGAGATAGAAGGAGAGAAAAAGGAAACATCAACTCATAGTAGCTGTCTTCTATTATGTCCCTTGACCAGGTAAGCCTGGGGTTTTGAACTGGCATCCTCAGCATTCCAGGCCAACACTTTATTCACTGTGCCACCACAGGTCAGGCAATTAATATTTACTAAATAAAAAAATTGAGATAAAAATATGATCTTAGGACATTAGCTTTGATATAAAATAATCCAAAATACATACAAATAAAATTTCAAGAATATTATTAGGACTTCCAGACTGCTGCCATATGTTCGATAAACATTTTATATTCTGTGTAAAGACTAGTAAGAACACCAATAGTTTGTTGACATTTTAGTCATGTAAGAATATATTCATTATTATAAAGAGCGATGTGAAAGATCATATCTCATATTTTTCCATGTACAATCTGGATAGTTGTAGTGTTGAACACTTTATTATATATTGCTTTTCCTTATTGCTTAATGTATATTAGACCACAGAGTAAAAACAGATTGATTAAATATAAGAACCTAAACATTAAATAAAATTTACATGAAAATGGCGCTTAGATATTGAATCATAAGGTATTAGGTGGAAGCCTAATTTCCTTTACATGGAAGTTAAACAGTTTAAAGAGGTGTTTTTGGCTGCCAAAGTGATAAGGAATAGAATTGTTACATTGTGTTATATCAGCTTAGTGAAGCTGGAAATGTTTTATAGCTTCCCCTTCCAGATACCTGCAATGAGAATTAACCACAAGTACAATTTAGAAGATAGAGGTAAAGAAGCAACCATTGTTCTCAAAGATCATTGTGCACACGTTTGATGGACAAGCCTACAACTGGTCCTCGCTCTGCTATATTCTTCTATTAGCTCTTCCTCTTGATGGCTGCCCACACTGATACACAGCAGCCTCAGGTTCACCCAACCCTATTTTCTTGGCTGCAGTCAGACTAAGGCAGTTGCTCAGCTGAAGCAGTAGCTACTTGTAGACCTCTGCAAGGGCATACCACCACGACCCACTTCCTGAGTGGTCCCACATGCTTGGATTCCCAGATATTCTTGCCAGTTATGACTGCTCCATCTCTCGTAAGGGCTTCGATCTAAATGGATAGAGATTTTTTGTGTGGCAAGTTAGAAAAACTAGGGCTAGATATTATACTCAAACCGTTTAGTAAGTTGAAGATAACTTTAATTCATATAAACAAACATAATCTGTATACTTCATATACATAATTTGAAGATAACTTTAATGCATATAAACAAACATAATCTGTATACTTCATATACATAATTTAAAATTGTCTTTTCTTTGTCTCTCCCTTTCTTTTTCTTCCATCTTTTTCTCTGGATATGCCTATACAAATGACTTACACCACTGGAAACTTACAAACTCCAATATGCTATAATTAACCTCGGTAACAAACACATATACACATAAGTAGACATTTGTTTGCCCACATGGGCTCATAAACATGCACTCCTACACTTTCTCCTTAGTTTGTAAACAGTCAGACACCTAAGAGTCTAAAAGGTAAAATACATGCATTTTAGATACAAAAGAGCAGCAGGTAATGGTAATTTTTACCTTATCCTCCACTGTCAGTGAAAAGGAATTTCCAAAAACAATCAGGTTAAAACTTATTTCAGTTCATCAAGTGCAACTGAAACCACAAACCATAGTTACACCAAACTAGAACAAAGTAAATAACAGTAGACAATTCATATTACAATCCTAAAATTCAACCACATTTCTCTTATTATAAATATATATATGATAGTTACATTTTTTCTTATGTGTGTATTTATGCTAATGTATGCTTATAACACAAAAACTCATATATATAATTTATTTACAAATATATAGCAAGTACTTACTGTGTACTAGTCTGCCAGATACTAGTCTTATCTCCTGAGATATATCAACACACAAAATGTAAAATTCCCTGTTCTCCAAGAATTTACATTCCATAAAGGTGATGGAGAAATAAATAATAAACATATTATAGAAAGATAAAAATATAAACAGGATAAAGAGGAAGGTATTGCCTGAGGGTTTTGTGCAACCAGCACTAGTAAATAGAGGACAGACATCAAAGGGAAGGGAAGCTTGAACAAAGACAGTCGAAGGCAACAAAGCACATAGATATCTGGTAAACAGCATTCCAGTTGGAGAGAATGGCTAAGCAAGGTGGAGTAAGCCTCATTAAATTCTCCAAAAAAAGCAAGAAGAGTTACAAGAGCAGAATGAGCAGGGAGAAGAGAGTATATCAGAATTAAAATTAGGGGCACATCACTCAGCCCTTTGGCATTTCCTGGGAAGTAAACAGGAAGCCATTAGTTGGTTTAGAACAGAGGGTCTGTACAATCTAACAAAATTTTAAAGGAGGATCTTTGATGTTAAGGCTGATCTTTGGAGGGCTAGAAGCAAGGAAATGAGTTTCGAGGCTAGTGTAGTAATTTGGGTAAGCAATTAGTAGTACTAGACTCATGAGTGGAAAAGCAAAACTGCTGAGAATTGGTAAGATTCTGCGAATAGTTTGGAAGCAGAGACAACATGATTTCCTGGAAGATTAGACCTGTAATGTGAGAGAAATAGAGGATACAAGCGAATTTGAAAATTTTTGCTTGAATAACTAAAGCGATGGAACTTATCAACAGACATCCGAGAATAGAATATATTTGTGAGTGAAGAGCAAGAGGTCATTTTAGACTTGTAAATTTGATATCTCTATTAGGTTTTCAAGTGGTCCAAACATCTAGAAAGCAGGCAGAGGAGATTAGATTTGGGGATATCTGAGTTGGAGATATATACTTGGGAAATATCAACATAAGGTGTTTAAAACTATGAACTGTATGTGTGGGGGTAGACAGGGGAAGACAAAGCTGCTTCCATATTAATGAGGGAAAAGAAGAAACCAGCAAATAAAACTGAAAAGGGATTTCCAGTGAGAGAAAAAGTAAAACCAAAGGTGTGTGAGCATTTGGGAATTCAAGTTAAAAAAAAATGTGTTAAGAGAAAAATTAACTGGGTCAAGTAATTATTAAATAAATTGAGAAAAAAGAAGAGTCTTTTCATTTATCAGTTGGCAGTAAGTTTTTGGAAGCACATACAGGAAAATGCTGGAGTGAGCAGATAACTGGGAGGTGGGATAATGGGTAAGTAGAAAGGGAAATGAAGATTTCAGTTTAAGATATTTGACAATACAGTACCTGATTTTCTTCTCCATGAGCATAGATTACACTTATAAGAAAATATGAAAATACACATTAAAAAATAACAATCATGATCTAGGTGACAAAGTACATCAGGTAACAACTGATGAAAACACCAAACAGGTTATATTTCACAAATATCCTTAAAATAGTACCCATGAAACTATAATGGAATCCCAAACATTGTTAGCTCTTATTTGGATTAAACATTACCTGCAGATGGCTTCTTTTAAAGTATAAAACATGTCACCAGTAATGAATAATGTTAGGTAATATCAAAAGTATTTTAAAAGGCAGATGCATAAAATTATTGTATATACATAGAGAGCTAAACAAAAGTTTTATGCAGCATAAAGGATAAATGAGCGTTCTGTGACTGTGAACATAGATAAAAAGACTGGTTGTAGAATTCAAAGATAGGAGGGGCATGTAATTCCATATCAGGTTGTTTATGAAAGACATGGCTCATAAGAGCTTTTCACAATGGGGTACTGAAATGCCGTTGAACATTATGAAGGCTGAGAATAGTAAGAGATCAGAGCTAAGGTAAAGTAAATAACCTGGAGTCAAGTGTTATCCAATAAGCCAGTGACTTTATAGGCCAAGGGTCCATAGTAATGCAGAAATAAAGCAAGCTATCTCTAGAATAATAAATTACAAATTCAACCCAGAATAAAAGATGAAATTGCATAATAAAATTGAAAATCCTAAACTACCTGTTTTTATTAATTTGGGACAGGAGATAAAGTTGAAAATATTTTGAGATATAAAGAAAGGATGGGGAATAGAAACTATAAGACATCTTGATCCTTTTGTAATTAGTTTTCAAAAATATTCTAACTTATTCCTGTCATTATCAGACCTCTCAATGTAATTTTCTAAATGCAGGTTAAACACTTGGTAATAAGCTGAAGAAAAATGAAGGAAGTGTCTTAGTACATTTTGTAACTGTAGTTACTTTCCCTTAATTTTTATCAGAGAAAGGCAAGTATCTCCATTGTTTGGTTGCTTTTATAAAGAGAATTTTGGCTCTACCATTTCAGCCTCAAATATTCTCCTTACTTCATGACTTTTGAAACTTTCTTTGGCATTAAAGAAAGGAAGAATAAATGCACTTACAAAAATTGGTTAAGTAATCATGAATGAAAATATCTTGGCTGTGTTAAAGTTATTAATCATAGATTTGTGACTGGGAAGCAAAATGTAATAATTTTTTAGGGTAGTTCTCTGTGAATTCACAATACTGAGAATTGTTTTCTCAAGTCTATTTGTAAAAACACCCATCACTTACCAGTTTTCCACGGTGACATGAACTAATGGACCATCTTTAAATAAATTCACTTAGAGATCCAGAATATGTCACAAGGCTTCCTTTCTCTGTAGTGCTGTAAAATTAGCATCAAACACAGAAAATGTACCATTCCTCACCTCCCCCACGGTTGTCATCTCTACACTGTAAATCACAAAGCAAGAATAAATGAAGTTGTTTTCCTCCTGTCATTCATATTTCATAGCTTTCTCTATAGTGTAAAAGTATTTCATCTTTAAGAAGGATTAATGTCAAAAGGGCTCATTGCCTTCTATCAGAAACATTTAGCTAGCTTTAGAGATCTTACTAAAGAAGTTGCTTTTAATATTTGTGTGTGTGCACACACACATAGTGATAAAAATGAAATATAAAAGCATCAAAAATGCTTTGAAAAACATTTAAAATATGTATCTAGTGTTTTTACCTTAATTTTCAAGATTTATTAGCACAGATAGATATATGCCTCTGAAGAGACTGTAGATTTAATGAGAAAGCAGACATGTAAAGGAAGCAATCACCATGTTGGAATTATAAAACAGATTTCTGCCTCTGTGTTATGACATTTATAATTGATGTAACATTGTTTAAAATTATAGACTGCTTTATTCCCCAGTCTTGTCTCTCTGTGTATGCATGTTTATGTTTATGTATGCATGAAAGAATAAGGGTAGATAATAAATTTAAATTTAATTTTGAGGATGCTTAGTTATGAATGAAAACATGTCAATGAGTTGTCTATGTTTCCTTAAGAAAATGTCAAAAAATTAAAACAGAGAGAGAGAATGTCTGCCTTTCTGTTCAAAAAGATGCCCAGAAGTACGCTGAATAATCAGCTAATAGTCTCATGTGGAAATTGACTTTTAGCTGAAATTTCATATTCTTGGAAAATATAATTTCTGTGTAGTTATCAGGCACAAAGCTTCATGGAATTGTACACTAAAGTTTCTTGTATGATTAGGGAATCTAAAGAAACAAGGAAAAGGGCCTGACTCATTATTTGGGTCTGATGACATGACTCACATGAATATTAAGTGATAATGGGCAACTTAGCTTACTGCAAATCAAACAGATCCATGATCCATCATTAACCTAAATGAGCCTTCGCTTTATTGAAGTAGCCCTCTAAATGAACAGGTCACAACCTGTTTCAAAGCTCACAGATCTGTTAATGTTCCAAGGACTTAGAGTCTATTAAATCAGATGGCATGATCATGTACAAAATTGTAGGCACTTTGGATAGCTAAATATTTTAAAGAATATTCTTTGAAATTTGCTTTAAACAGAGCACGTGGCATTTGTGACATTATTCTGAATAAATGTGCATGTGTGTCAAGTTGAAAGAAAAAAAAGACTCTGTAGAGAAATACTGCACAAGAGGAAATAAGTTCCCACTCTAAGCTGACTTTCATAATGCAATTAGCTCCATTAGAGAGAATGGAATTTTGAATACTGTTCAAATTAGGGCAGTGCAGTTAGCAGCAGCAGCAATTCGGGAAGAATTAGCAATGCCCTTCTTTAGAGAGCTACTGAATTAAACCTTGGAGGGTTTTAAGATTAAGCCATTTAATTGTTACTTTAGGAGCTCTGGACTTTGCACAGACAGGAGTCCAGGTGTTAATACTGATTCTCCTCTGTTCTCTTCAGATAACAAAACTGAATCTCACAGCCAATTAAGACAAATCTTTAAAGGCCTTCTTCCCCTTTTCAGTGTATCCTAAGAGGTTTATTTTAATTGTAGACACCATCGGGAATCAAGACACTATACACAGTGAGATAGTATTGAATCTTCAGTTGAAAAGGTAACTAGCAGTTTTTCAAATTATTCTGTCTTAACTTTAAAATCATTTTTTCTAGGTTGATACTCACATTTTATTCTTTTTATTCCCTTAATCAGAGAACACTTTTTCAGCACCAAATACTAATAAAAATGGTATGATTAATTAATATTACATTTATAAACCAAGTTATATGCATGATTAATTACATTAAAAATCATATAATTTTAGGCCCTGGCCGGTTGGCTCAGTGGTAGAGCATCGGCCTGGTGTGCAGGGGTCCCGGGTTCGATTCCCAGCCAGGGCACACAGGAGAAGCGCCCATCTGCTTCTCCACCCCTCCCCCTCTCCTTCCTCTCTGTCTCTCTCTTCCCCTCCCGCAGCGAGGCTCCATTGGAGCAAGGATGGCCCGGGCACTGGGGATGGCTCCTTGGCCTCTGCCCCAGGCGCTAGAGTGGCTCTGGTCACGGCAGAACGACGCCCCGGAGGGCCAGAGCATCGCCCCCTGGTGGGCAGAGTGTCGCCCCCTGGTGGGCGTGCCGGGTAGATCCCGGTCGGGCGCATGCGGGAGTCTGTCTGACTGTCTCTCCCCATTTCCAGCTTCAGAAAGATAAAAAAAAAAAAAAAAATTAAAAAAAATGGTCTGAGATTGACACTGAAAATGGTTGTACATATCTGTCAATATACCAAAAATCATTGAAGTGTGTTCTTTAAATGGGTGAATTGTATGATATATGATTATATCTCAATAAAGCTGTATAAAAAGAGAAAAAAAAATCATATAATTCACAAATATGTCTCACTCTCCTCCCTAAAGATAACTACCCTTAACTTATCATCATGTAAATTGTTCAAACCCCTTTTATATGTATGTGTATGTTTAGGTGAATATATACTCATATCTATTCTTTCATTCACTCACTTATTCATTCACCAAACACTCATTGAGGTGTTCTCAATGCCAGGCATTATTGCAGGGATTTCTTCATAGGGTATGTATTTTATATTGGAAGATAGATAATATAATGCAGTATCACGTAAGCTGAAGTGGGTTCTATATAGAGAAAATTAAATATGGATAAAGGTAAAGGTAATTATTTCAGGGAAGGAAGTGTTATTTATAGACAGGGGTTAGAAAATGTAGCTGTGAACTAATTATATTTAAAGCAAGATCTACACAAAGTAAATGAGGAAGCAGAGTGAGTGCAAAGTCTCTGTGGCAGGAATAAACTTGACATAATGAGAAAAATAAATATAGGAGCTAGCCAAGATATTGGAAACCATGGAAAGTACTTTGGTGATATTGAAGGGTTTTTATATCTCTTTACTATGCAATGGATTAGGGATGAGGATTGATACAAGTAGAAGAACAAGGACCAGTTGGAGACTGACAGTAGTGGTTGGATCAAAGGTACCTAAGGTGAGGTGAGAAGTGATTGAGATAAAGACACATTTAGACAATAAAGCCAGTACACTTAGTATTGACATTGATTGGGTTGAGATGGAAAGAACGTAAAGCCTGAGAGAATGACCTTAAATTCTTAAGAAGTGAATAATTATATAATTGATTGAAAGAAGAAGAAAAGGGAAATGTATATATTTAAATTGTGGTGAGGAGGGGTAGAAACCAAGAGTCTTATTTTGAACAAGCTGTATTTAAATGATTATTAAATCTTACTATGAACTGAATTGTGCTAAAATTCACGTTACATATTTTGAATTCCTAACCACCCATGTGATGGTATTTGGAGATGGGGCCCTAGGAAGGTAATTATGGCAAGAGGAGTTCAAAAGGATGGGGTCCTTATTATGGAATTAGTGCCTTTGTAAGAAAAGACAGCAGATAGCTTGCTTGATCTCTCTCTGCATGAGCACACAAAAAAAAAGGCATATGAGTTCTCAATGAGAAGATGCTGTCTATAAGCTGGGAAGAATGTTCTCATAAGGAACCAAATTAAATCAGCCAAGACCTTAATCTTGGATATTTGAGCTTCCACAATTCTGAAAAAATGAATTTATATGTTTAAATCACTCAATCTCTGGTATTTTGTTGTGGAAACTTAAGCAAACTGATGCAGATATGCAAGTGAAAAAACTCAATAGTCATTCTGAAATAGGAGTCTGATGCTCAGCACAGGCATGAGAGAAAAAGATTTGGAAAGATGTATTCACTTGGTATTTAAACCCCTTCAACTGGATGGGAGTACATCTTCAGGAGTTTCTAGATTGAGAGGTAAATACTGTTTAAGACTGCACCTGAGATATGTTGTTTCTATTTATAGGTCTGAAGATGGAGAATTTCCGCAAAGGAGAAGAAGAAGTTGCAGTTATTGAAAGAAGAATAAAACAAGAAGATACTGGCAAGCACATGAAAAAATAGTTCTGCAGAATAATCTAAGTTTTGAAATTGCTGGATTTTTTCACTTTGATAGACACTGCCAGATTTCCTTCCAGAAAGATGTCATATTTTAGAATTCAACCAAAACTCTATGAGATAGACTGTGCTTTTGTGTGGTATGTTTTGTATTGTGTATTTTGAATATGTCATTTTAATTTTTCTTTTTCAAATGTAACAACCATTTAACAATATTGCTATCTAGAGGTGTGTTTTTGTAAAATTTAAGGCTGGGACAGATCACATGCCATATATTTTCATTTATAGCCTTGTTTTCCTCAACAATGCTGTTACATAACCATAGGCATATAAAATTCCTTGTTCAATGAACAAGTAAAATATTGAGATTTGCATATATTATAGAATAAATATCTTTTTAATATTGTTATTAAAATTCCTACTATTTATGTTTAGTATATATAGAACTGCTGTGTTTATCAGATTACTTGACACACTCTAATACTGGTTGCAACAGATACGATTCTAATACATACTGGACTTCTTTCTATGTTAAGATTTAATAGTGGTAACTTTCTTCTTATACGGAGTTTATTACAAATATGAGATACTGATTAAGATAACTAGATGTCTATGTGTGAGATCCTCTTTAACTTATGAAAGTTACCCTGGTCTTTTTATTTCTGCTAAGTAAAAATATATAAAAAACTTTGCCAAGAGCTTATTTTTCACTTTTTACTTACTATCCTGTTGTTAGTAATTAGGGAAGAGTATAGTAAAATCCTTGCTTTTAAGTATGCCTGAAATCACATCCCTTAGAGTAATGATTAAACTTCATGGAAATATATACTGACTCACAAAGTTGTAAGAGGAGATTTTATTTTGGATATATTGTTATTTGTTTGTTGCTTCAAGCATTCCTAATTTTTCCTCAAAGATAGTTTTAAATGCATTACACCATTTAGTGTTAATGATACCACCAGTACATTATTTTTATGGGCAGTCTATTAATGTTAATTTTCTCTACTTCTCAACATTTACTAACCATTTGGATCACTTTCAATTACATATAAAAGTATTACTTTGAATAAATTAATTAGCATCACATTTTGGTTGATTATTTCCTAACAGTTCTTTTCGACATTCAAGGTATTATAATAAATGCTGAAATATCAACTAAAATTACTCGATTCTTTGTTTTTAAACACTATTTTAATTGCACTATTACAATTAATGGCATCTAATTGTATCTTCCACCTATGCCCTAGATAAAGTTTCATCTTCTTTATGTTGGTTTCCAAACGTGGAAGTTTCCCAGATCAAGCCTGAAACTGGCCAATGTACAGAGAAGCAAGGAGAAACTGAACAAAGAGGCAGGCCACTCTAGGCTGCCTTGGGGGCTTGCAAAATGAGAAAGTATTGACATTCACCCACTAGAATCTTGAAGCTTATACAGAGGTCTTAACAGGGTTCAGTAACGTATTCAGTCTAGATGGTCTCAACAGTGGACTAGTCTCTCAAGGCTATATATGTGAAACAGCAACAAGTGTGGGGACGGTAAGAGGTACATACATTTCAATGACAGGAGAATGAGTGAGGAGCCTATGATTGCTTGGATCCAGCTCAAGGGTCAACTGGCAGTCACGCCTTCTTGATGAAATTCTCTAACAATCTAAGACCTTGATTATCATGTATTTACTTTTTCCTTTCTAATGATATACATCTCATCTATTCACATATTTGATATTTTATTTTAAAAAATTCCAAAAACTTCCCTTGACTCTGCATTCTCTCTCTAGCTCCGTCCTATTCTCTTTGCTTTATTTTTGAAATACAGGGGGTAAAAGTTCCATCATAATCTAAACCTCACTGATTCTTTTAACCTATCAGAAACATCCATTTCTGTCTATTGAAATCACTCTTGCCAAAAATAAGTAATTTCTTTTAGATAACCTGAGGACCAAGTCCATCTCAGCATGACTGAATTCTAGCACATCAATCCTAGCCACCCCGTGTTTTCATCTAATCCAGTGGGCCAGCTCTGGCTGTAGTTAATCTTTATAAATCTAGCTTGTTATAATCATGGAAATCTGAAAGATTTGACCATTAGTGCCTGCTGTCTCTGGGATAATATTTTACTAAATCAAAAGAAAAATAACCAAGAATCAAAAGGTTAAGTAATTTGGCTCCAAAAGCCCATAGAAAAATTCTCTAAATTTGGATTCAACCACTGTCTCACTGCAAGTTTTGATCTCTCCACATTTTAATGAAGATAATGAGTCAGGGCTCATCTTTACATGCAGAAAAACATTAGTTTTGGTATAACAATTTTCAGAAAATAGAGATCTAGAACCCATCAATTATATAGCACACTTACAGTATAATAATCAGTCATACTTGTAACTGGCATCCTACTTCATGAATAAGTTTCTACTCACACCTGTGCCCTAATGTTAACTACTTCTTTTGTATTTGGAACTAAGTATATATACCTAGTTCATTTAAATGTGTAGATTTATGAGTTTATATATGTCTTATATTTCCCTAATGGGTGTGCACAAATTGGGGTCTCACCTTCTCACATTAGAATCTTCACACATATATGCATAAGATGTATATATTAAAAAATTTAATTGGGGCCCTGGCCGGTTGGCTCAGTGGTAGAGCATCGGCCTGGAGTGCAGAAGTCCCAGGTTCGATTCCCGGCCAGGGCACACAGTAGAAGCGCCCATCTGCTTCTCCACCCCTCCCCCTCTCCTTCCTCACTGTCTCTCTCTTCCCCTCCTGCAGCCAAGGCTCCATTGGAGCAAAGATGGCCCGGGCGCTGGGGATGGCTCCTTGGCCTCCGCAACAAAGCGATGCTCCGGAGGGGCAGAGTATCGCCCCATGGTGGGCAGAGCATCGCCCCTGGTGGGCGTGCCGGGTGGATCCGGTCGGTCGCATGCGGGAGTCTGTCTGACTGTCTCTCCCCATTTCCAGCTTCAGAAAAACATGCACACACACACAAAAAAAAAATTTAATTGGTTACAGTAAATGCTACATCTCTCAAACCATAATATGAACACATTTGCAACAAAATGACTTAGATATTCACAGAGCAAAGGATATTGAAGAAATCCATAACCCTTTAGTGAAAAAAATAACTGAAGCATAATGAAAATTGAATTTATCCCTTAGTACCATGAACTATCATAGAATAAAGTAATACTAACCTGAATAAACCTATATTTATAAAAATAGTAAACATTAGCCCTGTTTTCAATAGCTTAGGAGGTATTTTTTAACTAAGTGTTAATTAATAATTTAATGACTGAAAAATGAATGCTTAGAATATTTATCCAGAATCTAACAAACAGTAGAATAACATTATGTGAAATTCATGTTATTCAATTTTTTAATAATCATGACTTTCTTAGTCTTAGTCTTTTCCAAAATGTTTACTTATTTTATATTATTATAAATATTAACATGTGATGTTTAAATATAACTTTAAGCAACCACTATTTGATATTCAACTCAGGTGACATTATTCACATTCACAAGCATATACAAAGTTTGGTGATGATGTATCACCCCTTTAGTATAGTAATTCAGGAAAAAAATGCAATTACTTTAAAGACTAATATTAAAAAGCTTTAAAAATCTATGAGTGCAAATTGTTCAATTATTATAATGTATTAGTAAAGTAAAAGAAAAAGTCCCCAGTAAAAATCATAAATTTCAATTCGTTATTTAATAATTAAGTTTACTTTATTTCTCTTGATATAAATTGGGCTTATTCATAAAATATAAAAAAATGTTTGTTAAAAGAGAGGTGAACTAATTTCCACCTATAATGTAATATAGATAAAATCATGAATTAGTGCCACATTTTAAGACAAAAATCTATTGATATGGTAATAGTGACATAGTAACACAGGACATAATTACTTTAAAAACAGCTATAATTTGTTAAAATATTAAAGGAATAGTATCTTACCTTAAATGAAACTCTGGAATCACACTTATTTTTAAAAATATGAAGACACAGTCTACTAATAAGTCATTTTATTAGACAAGTCCTTGGATTTGATATTATTACATGAAAACAGAGCTCACTTCTGAAAAGAACCATCACTATGCATCTTCCTATCATAATTATTAGACAAACTTAAGGATATGACATCTGAATGGCATAGGTGTGAAAACACTGGAATATATCACATTTTATTTAAATACAGTTTAGCAGACTATTCAAAGTTTCACTTTATTAGCAAGAGTGATTTGATGTTCATCATAGGGTATTTTAAAAGGTAGATGTGACAGATATTCTTGTCAACCACTAAATGATAAGTGATTGATTTCAACCAACATTACATACTCTTACATTTAATACATTCTGCGCAAATATCAGAAGCAAAATATGTTCAATGTAAGGAGAGCAGTTCTACGTTCCCCCCTTAAAGGATGTGGTCATATTGAGGTTTAAATATGTCACATGATGCACTAATAGGGCTTATCTCCTCACAAACTAAGCACTGTTTTTCCTGTGATGAAAACATAATATGTATTATTCCACATGTAGGACAAAGGACATCCTTCCTCCCATAATAATTCAGGTCTCTCTTTTTGTGAGAATTATCTAAAATAATCATATCACTAAGCAGATCAATGGAAGAAAAGAGGTCTAGTAGGATAAAGGAATTCTTGGCTTGAAAACTTCCCCCTTGTTTGAAAATGGTATACAGCAGTAGAAGTTAAGAGTCCACCAATAGGGGATTTGCTGAACACAATAGAAAAGAAAAGGAGGTGTATAAACACACACACACACACACACACACACACACACACATGAAAATGGCTTAACATTGGCAGGATTAAATTTGGATGCCCGTCTTTAAGTAAGGACTATTAATATGGGGGGAAATATAAAATAGAATTGGATTTTTAAGTTAATATGAAACCCTTTTTCTTTTTATGTCAGTAGTTTCTATAGCAGGTAGAGGATAGCCACTAGATTTTGTTACCCAACAAGCTGATCATACTGATGTGCTGGTTAGTTAAATTAGTTAAGTGGAAGCTCTTACTTAGTGTGTAGCTATGCTCTTGAGCATTCCAAAACAATTTGTCAAGCACCTGCTTCTGGCTTAAGAATAGTACCCATCTGCCTTACAATTCTAAAGAGACCTTTAGATGAAATCACGGAAAAAAATTGTAATAAGAACCCATTCCAGTTACATTTCTTTCTAGAAATAAGAATAAAAATGTATAAATTAAAATGCTTCTCTGCCCACCATATGACGGAGCATAGAAAAGTAATATTTCTGGACAGCTGTGTGTCTAGATATCATTTTATAAATCTTAAAACTGACCAGGTGTACTGAAAAGGTTAAGCAAACTAATACCTGCTTGGCATGGTTGGATTGTCATGTTTTGGTCATGCATAGTGTAATTTAAAACTGCAAACACGTTTTTAGAAGCTACTCTATTTAATTCCCCACCCCCAACCCCAGTCAGTATTTTAGGTAATTTTCTAGCTGAGCAGTTTGTGAATGAGCTTCAAAATACCTAGTGAGAAATTGAGAATCATGACATGGTCACGGAATCTGTCAAAAGTATGTCATTCTCCTCTCCAGAGACTGTAGAGAAATATGTCTGTAAGATATCAAGCACTCTGGACGACAGAGGCTCTGAAGTCTCTGTGATTCCATCTAGAAACAAATAATGATGTTTTAAAAGAAAAAAAATGTTTATAAAATGCTGAAAGTCACTTTGAACATTGGCTTGCCTGTTCTACATTGCACCTATTTCTAACTTTTTAAATGTACTACCAAATGATTAATACCCTTAGGATAATTTTGAAATGCATATTATATAACCCACAGTAGCTCTCTGGTAATCTATATCCCTTCCGCTTGTCCCAAATTAGTTTTGTGGTAGGAAAGTCAGCTGTATAATGAAATACTAGCTATTCCAAATCTTTACATTGTTTCACAGATGTGTTTTTAATGAAGAGTGAAGTTTTAAAATACACATGTCTTAATAAAAATCAGTGGAAAGGGGGCTGAAGGTTTTGCATTTTAACAAGAATCGGCAAAGACAGGTATTTACAGAAGCTGTCAATATAAATCATTACCTATTTTGTAGTAAAAAGAGATGCCAATAAAGCCATTTATAAAATAACCAATTGAACACCTGGCATACCTAATTATTTTCGTTTGAAATTTCACCATGCTAAGTAACCTACACTGATGGTTAAAAACCTTTCTTTCCCTCCCCTCTAAATTTAACCTCTTGCTCTGAAGACTAAAGACTTGTTTAGAACTTACCGAAGTTTCCCAAAGCAGAGCCATGCACCGATCCCTAAATCAGATTCCGGATCTCTGTGAAGCCTCGTCCGGCACTTGACTACGCGAGGCAACACTTTATTAATCATGTACGGATTTCAGTGCCCGTACCCTGAAGCGATCTCACACGACGAAATCCCGACCACAGGAGGAAGCCTTACCTGATGTCAGAGACGCCGCGGAGGGAGCAGCAGCTGAAAGGGCAGCAGCAGGATGCAACAACCCAGCCTTGCACTGAAGGTGAGACCCTTTTCTGTCTTCTCCCTGTTTCTCTCTCTCTTTTTCTCTCTTTTCCTTTGCAATCACTGGAGCAACAAACTGCCTTGCATTTGGTCCCCTTGTATGCACAGAAGGTTTTCCCAGCCCGGCAGCCAGCAGACAACACTTTCTTCCTGGAACAGGCTGCGTCCCTTCTCAGAAACGCCTAGACCCGTGTGTGGCTCTCTCCAGGTTTACCCGGCAGATCAATAATGCTCTCCGAGCGGCCCCCGCGCAACTGCTGCGGCCAGCGACCAGCCAATGGGGGCCCAGGATTTCCTCCCAGTCATCTCCCCGCCCTCAAAACAAAACACAGCGTGCCTTTGACACATCACCGAGTTGTGAAAAGTAATTGAATTCTGTATTTGAAATGTATCTTGTTTGTGTGTTTTCCCCCTAGCGTTCATTGTATCATGCTTTGGGTGTAGGGAAGAACTCCGCAGCTCTCAGAATACCCACTGGAGGAGCCCAGTGGAGGGGAAGGTTCTGGATTGCTGAAGTGAGAGCTCCTGGGTTAGTTCGCAGAAGCTTTGGTGTGGAGATGTGCGAGAGCTGTTAAAAATCTGATATGTATCAGATAGGAAGCCAGAGGCTTGGGTTTTAGTCCTCCCTCCACTAAATCAAGGTCATTTTATCTGGAAGTTGTCTCATTCTCTAAATTTTGTCCGAACAAGAATCAGGTGCTGAATCAGGTGCTAACTGGAAATAACCTTATCTAAACACTTTCCACTAATTCATTTATCTGTTCTATGCTGATTGAACTTATTCTAGATTCTAGTTTTCTCTAGTTTGGGTATGTTCATATAGATTTTTTAAATCAATGTTATTGTTTAGTGAGGGGATTTAATAGTGATGATCTGTACCTCTATAGAATAATAAAGAATTTTGTAAAATGATTTTTAACTCATAATAAAAACTAATACTATTGGAAGCAGCAATACTACTACTTCCTCCAAAATCACACCACTGTATGTGGTGATCTTTCTTTATGTTTTTGTTGCTTCACAACCTCCAAGGCTCCCTGGGGGGATTAGAAACTGGTCTCAGACATGGAGGACAAAAGGAGACCTAACAGGCAGCTCTCCAGATTGGAAGATGGTGGGTTTAACAAACCGAAGATTTACAACAAACCAGCCTGTCTGGGCACCTCAAGCCCTGGAGATCTCTGCACCTACACACCATAGTATGAAGAGTTTAAACCAGGGGTCAGGAACCTATGGCTCACGAGCCAGATGTGGCTCTTTTGATGGCTGCATCTGGCTTGCAGACAATGTTTAATAATAAAAAAAATAATAATGTTAAAAATATAAAACATTCTCGTGTATTACAGTCCATTCATTTCCTACTGCTCATGTTCATGGTGTGGGTAGCTGGAGCCAATCACAGCTGTCCTCCGGGACAACACCAAATTTTTATTGGATAATGCATAGCATACATGGGTCCTTGTATGGCTCTCACGGAATTACATTTTAAAATATGTGGTGTTCATGGCTCTCTCAGCCAAAAAGGTTCCCGACTCCTGGACAGAGGCCTTTCCTGTGTTCAGACATTGTACTCAGTCCTGATGATCTCAACAATGCCTTTTATGCTCAAGGCTGCTAACTTGCAAACAGGTCCGACCATGGGAGTGGTGGGCAGAACGCCCATTCCAGCACAGAGGATGGCCGAGGAGCCTCTGATTTCTCATGTCCTACTTGGGTCCCCTGGTGATAATGTCCTCTCCATGAGCTCCTCCAACAATTTTACTACTAGAGTGCTAAATACTGAATAAAAATTTACTTAAACAAGTTTATCAAGAAGCGGGTATTTTCTCTCCAAGAATCTAAGTTACTTTAAAATTTGTATTTCAAGAATGAAGCAATATTTAGGATAATTATTTAATTTAAGTATGTCAAAAATCTTGAGTATAGAATCTCTATGCAGCTTATCCTACAAGTCGGATTGGTAGCTCGAGCCACTGCACAAATAAGAATGTCTTTTCAATGTCACTGTTGAATAAGAATAAAATTAATGTGTCTTTCTGAAATCTTTTTCCACTGAAGTAATACAAATGGGTTGATGCATTCGGTGTAGCCAAGCTTTGTGTGTCCTGACAAGCTGAAATAGCTTGGGGACACTTTACAAACAAAACAATTTTGTTACCTGTCCATCATATGACGGAAGCATAAAAACGTGTAATATTCACAGCACTGCATGCTTGTCACTATAAAAAAGAAAATGCTCACTTTATTATAACTCACTCGTATAGCCAATAAAATTTTATCCAGTTCATTCCCCAGCAGAATGTGGTCATCTGGCTTTCATGAAGAAAGGAATATGCTAAGGAAATGGAAAGCATAAACATTATTTCTTTCTTAATTTTAAAATAAAATGAATTCATTCCTTTGAATTTATTTACTTATTTATTTATTTATTTATTTTGTATTTTTTTGAAGTTGGAAACGGGGAGGCAGTCAGACAGACCGGGATGCGCCCAACCGGGATCCAACCGGCATGCCCACCAGGGGGCGATGTTCTGCCCATCTGGGGCATCACTCTTTTGCAACCAGAGCCATTCTAGCGCCTGAGGCAGAGGCCACAGAGCCATCCTCAGCGCCTGGGCCAACTTTGCTCTAATGGAGCCTTGGCTGCGGGAGGGAAAGAGAGAAACAGAGAGGAAGGAGAAGGGGAGGGGTGGAGAAGCAGATAGATGGGTGCTTCTCCTGTGTGCCCTGGCCGGGAATTGAACCCGGATCTCCTGCACGCTAGGCCGACGCTCCATCACTGAGCCAACCAACCTGCCAGGGCCTGAATTTATTTATTGATCACAAACAATAAGTCATTGAATACAGAACACTGTCTCTGTTCTATGGGTTAATGACTTTTAATGTGTGGTACCCAGACAAGTAGCAAAAACATCACCTGGGAACTTATTGAAAATGCAAATTCTCAAGCCCCTCCTCATTCCTATTGGATCAGAAATTGTAAGATAGTATTTAGAAATCTGTTAGGTGACCACAGTGCACACTCATGTTTTAGAGTCTATGTTCTAAGGAAAGAATTTACAAACTACTATAGCAGACCAACACGTATTTTTGTAAGTAAAGTTTTGTTGGAACGCAGTCATACCCATTTATTTTTTCCATATTTTTAGTAACTGCTTTTGTACCAAAATTGCAGGGGTGAGTGCTTGCCACACGAATTTATGACATGAAACCTTGAATATTTAGTGTCTCTCACTTTAAGAAATATCTGTCCACCACTGTCTACATTATAAGATATGTTATATAATTAGTAGAGGGCAGAGTTCTGAAGGAAATAACATTTAAAATGGGGTAGGCAGGTTCAGATTAATGAAAACAATAGAATTTGAAATAGATTGAGAATGATAATATGTTAAATTGTATTGATGTGTGTTTTTTACAGATTTGTGCTGTTCTACTGAGGAAGAGGAAAGGACTTGTTTTCAGTCATGGTATATAATCTGCTTTGAAACATAAATGGAAAATAACATTATCATGTCCAAGCAGAATATTTAAGAACAAATATAAATTTATACCTATTTCAAATGGAGGCTTTGTTCTCAGTCTAGGTTGTTGAATGAAGAGAATGTTGAGGTCTTAGCTGTCCCAAGATGATCATACAGCTTGAAAGAAAAATAAAAATTTTACTTGCAATTCACTGAGGTTTTGGGGTCATATTTTGCCAAACTAGAACCTAGTCTATCCTGATTAAAACACATAGGAAGAATTAATGTAATTAGAGTTAAGAAAATAAGTGCTATAGCAAATGTGATGACTGGGATAAGGCATTTAACTGGAAACTAAAAATTATTTGGAGGTAAGAACAATGAAATGAGTAGAATTTCTCTAAGAAGAAAACTCCTTGAAATGTACAAACTAAATGTTAAAAAGAATTATAAGAGATAATTAAGGCTAAGGAGATAGAACTTAGTTATTTAGCAATTGTAAACCATAGATGACTCTTTAAAAAATAATGACATCATCAAAATTATGCTATTGAAAGATGATTCCATTAGAAAGGGAAAGATGGAAAGACAGTAAACAAAAAGCAATTCACAATAAATCTGTGAAAAATGCAAATATGATATATAATGTAAGAGATAACTCAAACATTATTACGTACATTCAATGAGTCAGCAGATTCCATCAACTTGACTGCCTAAATACCATTAAGGCATTATTTTATCATTTATTTTATCCACAATTGTCATTGCTTTGGTTCAGAATTTCGCCATTCTCCTTTTCTCCCTGGATGTTTATAGCCATCTCTTTCTTTCTTTCTTTCTTTCTTTCTTTCTTTCTTTCTTTCTTTCTTTCTTTCTTTCTTTCTTTCTTTCTTTCTTTCTCTCTCTCTCTTTCTTTCTTTCTTTCTTTCTTTTCTTCCTTCCTTCCTTCTTTCCTTCCTTCCTTCCTTCCTTCCTTCTTTCCTTCCTTCCTTCCTTCCTTCCTTCCTTCCTTCCTTCCTTCCTTCCTTCCTTCCTTCCTTCCTTCTTTCCCTCCCTCCCTCCCTCCTTTCTTTCTTTCTTTCTTTCTTTCTTTCTTTCTTTCTTTCTTTCTTTCTTTCTTTCTTTCTTTCTTTCTTTCTTTCTTTCTTTCTTTCTTTCTTTCTTTCTTTCTTCTTTCTCCAAATGAGAGGAAGGAAGATAAAGAGACAGACTCTAACATGTGAGTCAATCAGAATCCACATATCAACCCCCATATGGGGCCGATGCACTGCCCATCTTGGGCCATGCTTGCAATGGAACCATTTTTGGCTCCCGAGGTGGAGGCTCCAGAGAGCCAACCTCAGCACCCTGGGTTGATGCGCTAGAACCAATGGAGCCATGGCTGCAGGAGGGAAAGAGAAAAGGAGAGAGGATACAGGGGTTGGGTAAGGGATGGAGAAGCTGATGATCTCCTCTCCTGTGTGCCCTGACCAGGAATTGAGCCTGGGACAGCCACATGCCAGGCTGATGCTCTACCAGTGTACCAACCAGTCAGGGCCTGTAGTCATCTCCTAATAAGTGTCTCTATCTCCTTGACATGTTCATTATTGGTCAACAATTTCTTTAATCTAGGATTTCCCTGTTTGATGGGAATTTACAATCCCATATGAAAGAGAGAGGAGACATAGACACCAGCAGATTTTGTTCAAACAAAAACAAAATTATCTCAGAAGTGATAAACATCACTTCTGTTTATATTTCTTGGCCAGTCACAGACATGTTGCTAAGTGTGATGCCAATGTAACAAAGACACATAACCTCCGTAGTGGAAATGGAAGGTAGGAAGGGCCTGTGATTATTTTTAATAGTAATACAATCTAACACATTCTCTTCTGGGCTTAAAACAGCAAAAAGTTGAGTTTGCCTACCAGGCAGCTTGCATGTATAAAAATCACATTTTCTTCATCCTCATTATGTCACTTTATGTGTAGTACTTACCGTTAAATTGAAATATTCTAAAGAAAGAGAAAAAAATGAATATAAGACATTTTATAAGAATAAATAAAAGTGCTTTATTAAATTATAAATGTAGGCCCTGGCCGGTTGGCTCAGTGGTAGAGCGTTGGCCTGGCGTGCAGAGGTCCCGGGTTCAATTCCCGACCAGGGCACACAGAAGAAGCGCCCATCTGCTTCTTCACCCCTCCCCCTCTCCTTCCTCTATGTCTCTCTCTTCCCTTCCCGCAGCGAGGCTCCATTGGAGCAAAGATGGCCTGGGCGCTGGGGATGACTCCTTGGCCTCTGCCTCAGGTGCTAGAGTGGCTCTGGTCGCGACAAAACGACGCCCCAGAGGGGCAGAGTGTCGCCCCCTGGTGGGCGTGCTGGGTGGATCCCGGTGGGGCGCATGCAGAAGTCTGTCTGACTGTCTCTCCCCATTCCCAGCTTCAGAAAAATACAAATAAATAAATAAAAAAAATAAATAAAACAATAAATAAATATGTACACATTTGAAGAATAAAATTCAAAGTGAATACACCGAATAGTGTTTTAAATGTTGCAAATTAGGCATCCTTGCTTAAATTTTCTTTAAAAGAGAATGTTGATCAAGACTCATGTGCATAGTTTATATACCAGCTGACCTCCAGAACCAGCATATAGGAACCTGACCAGTGGCTACTGGGCTTGATTCTATTGGGATTTCTGGAGAAGTGTACAGAATACCTCTAAGAATTTTTCATTCAAAAGACCAGAAGCTATTTTTCTTCTTGATCTAGACTCCCTCTTTTTTTTTCCCTGAGATATCTACACATATAGGTACAGTGACTTCCATCATTGTTTTCAGTGTAAGAGAAGCCTGAAAGAAGTAAGCAAAGACCAACCTTGATCACTTGAGAAACTCATCATGAATAAGGAATTGGACAACAATCACAGGGACCTGTCTATCTAGGCTGCAATTAAAATCAGAGGCTCCAAGAAAATGTAAGCTGTCATCTAATAGCCTAAGATAATAGTTATGTCAATAACAACAGACAGAAGAAGATAAATTCACAGAACTGTTATATTGAATATTTTGGGATTTAGAATAAAGTAAAATATCCAGATTTTCTAGGGTGATCTGATGACTTGAAATAAGTGAACAGAACCAGCTGCCAAAGAGTGTAGCAGGAGATAAGAGATTGGACTAGTCATCATAATAAAATACTTCAACAACTATTACTAATAATAAATAGTTAATCTTGACTGAGAAGTAACTAGGTGCTGGCACAAGGTTAAATATTTTACTTACATTTTCATAATATGTGTGAAGGCATTAGTATTATTTTCTCCAGTCTAAAATGTAGACACAAAGTAATAGAGAAGTTAGATAACATATAATGGTCATAAACATAGTAATCAGTGAAATCTGGATTTGAATCCTGATATCTGAACTCCAGAGCTCATTTTCATAATCACTGAACTCTAATGCTTGAGTCTAATATTTCTTTATCGCCACATGAATACAAAATCTGAATAGAGCAAGCAGCTTTATAGTTCTTATTTTCAATGGTGGAAAAAAAAATCTTGATTATTAAGAAACAGCATCTCCCCCTCATGAATTGACTAATATTTTAATAATTCATTGAACAAATAATTGTTGAATTCAAAGTACATTGCTTTGTGTTAAGGGTGAATGGTGAATGCTAAACAGTAAATGCTATAATCTCTAGGGACCAAAGGAGAAAGTTCTTTCCTGAAAATTTACAGCAACTACATATTTTATTACCAACTATGTACAAACTAAGTATTTAATCTTATAATGAAACATTGTTTTGTCCCAAAATCATATATGTATCTCCATTAGCAACAGGAACAAACATAACATTTGGAAAGGAAAAAATGCAACTATTGATAGAAGAAATTTTTATAACAAAACTGAACTTTGAACCCAACAGAGTTGCAAACAAGTAGGAATCAGATCTACTTCAGTAATGGTCTGACTTGATAAGAAATGTGCATGGAACACAGCATTATGGAATAAACTAATGTTTAAAGATTGTGTATATTTGACATTTATTAATACCTCATTTAATTTCACATGATAATGTAAGAAGACATTTATAATTGCCATTTAGTAGATGGCATAGCTGAGGCTCAGAGGAGAAATATCTATTGCTTAAGGTCACTCTGACAATAAGTGTCAAGATCCAGAGTCATGTGTCAGACTCAGTGGATCCCATTTTAATGCCTTTTTATTTTTTTTCTCAAAATGACACCTGCCCAAACTGAGTCATCTAATTTTGTACCACTAGATAATAATACTTTCTCTTCGATGGTGAGCTGCCATAAATCAGTAAAATTCCAACTCTCATCTTTCTACCACCTGCTACTCCCCACCATGGGAAAAAATATGGTTATGTATATTTTGGGGACAGCCCTAAGTATTCATAAATATGTAAAAATAAGAAACACAGGAGATATAAGCAATACTAATATGTTCTGACATGTTGGCTAAGATTACAAAATGTAGGTGGGTTTAAACTGGTGCTAAAAGGCATACAATTTAGACGGGTTGAAAGATTCATGTATTCAGGCTTGAAGCTTCTGTAAACTAGCTTTCTTGAGGTCTAGGGCATGTGTTATGAAAAATATATAACAATATTAAATCATCAACATATAATAGATCAATCAAAAATTAATTTTATTTTTCTTTTTAACTTACTAAAACTTGAGGAAGGGGCACCAGTATGAAGCAACTATTCTGCGATGGCTAGGGCATGGATTAAGATGGAAAAGCAATAAATAAAAATATAATTTTGAAATAAGATATTTTGAGATATACCAAGACTTCCTGGATATAGATGATAATGCACAGGATTATGTTAAACATTAATCTGAATTTTCAAGCTTAAATAAATAAAAGAAATATAGATACTGTCGACTAATGTTGGGAAGTTTAGAGTTAGCATACAGAAGAAAGAAGGTCTGATTTATGGTTCATTTTTACTAAAAAAAAAAAATTAAATCATCAAAATGCTTTGGCAATTCATGATAAATTATGCAGTTCGGTATCAACTTCACAGTAAGAATAATAACACTAACAACAATAGTACAAACAAATTATAAAATAAGTATGAAAAATGCAGTGGATTTTATTGCTCTTAGAGTATATGCACTCTAGATATTCAAGCATATGTTAATAGCTCAGGAGTGCTTCATATATCTAAAAATCCTATTTTTTTTGTGCCTGACATCTTTACATTTTTTTTGCCTGCATGTTGTAGCTATCATAACTTTAAAAAATTTAAATTTTGTAACCAAATCTTATGTAAATATTTTATGTAAAAAAGGACATTTTAAGGTTAAAATATATTTTATACTTTTTAAAAATAAAATGTATATAGAACTAAATTTAAACTTCTCCTCTTTGTATGTATTTTCATATGCCATTCATTTTTTAACTGGCTTGGCAACATTATCATTTGCTTTTACTCTTTCCCTCTTTAAAAAGATGTCTTTGTAAAAAGCATATATACAGTGTGTCCATAAAGTCATGGTGCACTTTTGACTGGTCGCAGGAAAGCAACAAAAGACGATAGAAATGTGAAATCTGCACCAAGTAAAAGGAAAACTCTCCCAGTTTCATACCTATTCAGTGCAGTTCAATGTGGGCTCATGCACAGATTTTTTAGGGCACCTTAGGTAGCTATCCCGTATAGCCTCTAAAGACTCGTCACTGACTGATGGCCTACCAGAACAGGGTTTCTCCACCAAACTGCCAGTTTTCTTCAACTGCTTATCCCACTGAGTAATGTTATTCCTATGTGGTGGCGCTTCATTATAAATGCGCCAATATTCACATTGCACTTTGGTCATGGATTCGAATTTAGCAAGCCACAGAACACACTGAACTTTCCTCTGTACTGTCTACATCTCGACTGGCATGGCCATGGGCTGCTCCGCTGTATACACGGTGTTACGTCATCATCTGCGCATGCGCACATGCTGTCACATCATCCTACAGAAACTGGGAGGGTTTTCCTTTTATTTGGTGCAGATTTCACATTTCTATCCTTTTTTGTTGCTTTCCTGTGACTAGTCAAAAGTGCACCATGACTTTACGGACACACTGTATTTTAGTGCTTTTTGCTGTTGGGCAAATGAGTTGGTAAAATTTGTATTTTCTGAGTTGCTCACTTTTATTGTTAAAAATGGCTGTTACCCAGGTAAATTGCACTGCCCACGTGAAACAGCTAATTACCTTCCTGCTTGGGAAGAGCCACTGTTATGCTAATGTTTCTGAAGGAGGGGTTTTCACACCAAAAAGGTTTAAGAAGAAGAAGGAAGAAGGAAGAAGGAGGCCATATTTTCTGCAGAGTGAGAGCAGGGAGGAAGTGTGCTGAGGAGAAAGAAAGCCAAGATGGCAGGGTGCTAAAGGAGAAGCGAGTTTGTGCAGAGAGGAGATGGGGAAACAAAGGGGACTGAGGCTGGTGGGAGACTTTGATTCTAGGAATACTCAGAGAAGATTCTCCTGGTTATAGAACTGGAGAATGTGTGAGTGGGTTTTGGTGCCCTGTGTGTTTTTATTCACCTGCCGGGTGCGAGGCTAGAATAAAGAAATGACCCACCATTTCTCAGCTTCATTGTTTCTTTACCATCTGTCTGAATCTAATAGGAACTTGCATGTGCCTGGCTGTGATGTCCGCAACTACTGGCTGTAGAGTTGTAATGTTAGGTTTCATGGTCAAATGTCTACTACTGAAATAGAACAATCTGAAACTGTATCATGTTTTTACACAACCAATAGAGAGAGAAAAAAAGGAAAAGAAATGAAAAGAGGTTGTGATATCTGTAAAGAAACTATGTATTTCTTTTATACACTCTTACAACTCATATCGGCTCTGAATGATAGAATTATAGAAATCTAGATGGACTCCAGGCTAAAGAAGCCACCATCTGTGGGAGGAGGTCATCCAGAGCATGTGATTTCCAGCTGATCTGAGAACTGGACCCAAAAATCCAAGACTCCTTACCTGTCCGCTGTGGTTGGCGAGTGCGTTTGACCCATGGCTCCCACCACAGCAGCAGTTGGCCAGGAAGCAGCCTTGAGCATGTAAGATGTGTTTGAGACTGTCATGACTGAATATGGGTAAAGCCTCTATTTACACTCTTAATGATCTGGCAGGCCATGTGGAGATCTATTCAGCTTGCAGAGCCCAAACAAGCCTCGAAAGTGCCCTTTGTTATTGATCCTGCCACCAACCCTTTTGGGCAGCTCTCTTCATATTCCTCGTTCTTTGTGTCTGGGTGGTCAAGTTCAGATTTCACTAGGGAAGTTCCCAAGGTCACTACCTAACAACAGCTACTCTAAGACAAGGTTACATTTATAAATAAAAAAGAGCATAAAGACAAGGGGGTAAATAAAGGTCATTCCCCTTACTTTGTGCTATGCATTATGTCAAGGGAGCTAAGCCAGAGTTCCAAGACTATTCTTGAAATAATGAAATCTTAAAGGAGGGAGAGGTGCATGAGTGCTTCATTATAAAACAACAACAAAATAAAGACATAGAAATAAACCAACACAATACAAATATGTCTATGGTAGCATCAATTCTATTTAGTCGTAGACTGGACAAACTGGGTTCTTATTTGAACAAGGCAATATACAAACTCACTTTTCTCTGAGCTGTTTTGGGGGCTCCACATGATAAATAGCCCATTCAAAGTCAGCTTATTTATCAAGGGAACCCATGGATAGGCAGAGTTTCTGATAAATGGCCAAGCAAATTTCATTCCATTTGCAATAAAAAGATGATTAGAGCAAAGTCTTAAGGGATACTGGAAATCATTACATTGCAAAATGACAAATTTTAGGATGTCAAAGTTCTTTACTGCTGCTTAACTCAAATCTAAAAGTCCTGGGTAATAAAGACCTGTCTTAATAGCATCATGTGTGAGTATAAACCAGAGTTTTACATCCCTAAAAGCTCCATATGAGTAAAGTAAGATATGACTGCCAAAAAAGCAATGACAATGGAAATGCTTGAATAGAAATATAGACAGACAAAGCGGAAATAATACCTCTTCAAAAAGTTCCAAGAATTGTTGAAGAACTTGGAGAAAAGAATAGAAACAGAAAATACTATTAATTTTCCTGTTTTCATCTGGAATAAGTATCTGTCCGGGACTGCTTGGTATCACAGGGGAAAATGGTACTCAGTGACAAAAATTACAGTTTAAAGTTAGCCTTCCAACAACTGGAACAGATGAAGGACAAAGTCATCTCTGTGAAAATAGTAAAAGTTTCTTAGTACAAGAAGTGCTATTTTTAAGAAACAGAACAATTTCATACATGCAGAATGGTAAAATGACAGGAAACTTTAGAATACTCATGTCAATATTGACATTATAAAAAGAAAAAAAAATTTCTCTTATTGCTCTGTTATGCGTGGGATAAACAATGATTAGTGTTACAGGAGAAAGGCTTGGTTTCTCTTCCAATATCAGATCAATAAAATATATGCCAATGACTGCTTTCATTTCTTTAACAGTTCCATTTTGAAATAATCCTCACAATTAGTGATATTCTTTCTTTTTAATAACTTTAGTGAATTATAATTTATGGTCCATAAAATCTACCCATTTTAAATATACAATTTAATGTGTTGTAATACATTTATGCAGTTGTGCAGCTATACCAAATCCAATTTTAAAACATTTAAATCATCCAGTATGATCCCTAGTGCCAACTTGTAGTCAGCCAATCCTCAGTCCTACCCCACCTCCAAGCAACCACTGTTGTCTATCTCTGTATGTTGGACTTAGGTACATTTAGTATAAATGGATCCATACAATATGTAGTCTTTTGATCTGCTTCTTTAAATTAGCGTGCTATATTTGAACCTCATTTAAGTTGTAGCATCAGCAATGCATTCCATTTATATTGCTGAATAGTATTCTATTGTTTATATATATCACATTCTGTTTATTCATACAGCAGTTGATATACATTTGGATTTTTTACACTTTTTGACTATTCTAAATAATACTGAGTCTTCGAGTCAAATATGTTTTCATTCTCTTGGGAAGATTCATAGGAATAAAATCACTGAGTCATATGTTACAAATACTAAATTCTTTGAAAGAAAGCATCATACTGTTTTGCAAAGTGACTGTACATTCCTATCAGCAATGTAAAAGGTTTTTAGTTTCCCAAACTCTATTCACCAGTTTCAATTATCTGTCTTTATTATTTTAACCATTTTAGCGGGGAGGAGTGGTATCTTACTGTGGTTTTAATTTATATTCCTTTAATAGTTAATAATGTTGAGCATAAGTATATCCACATGACTCTTAGCCATTTATATGTCTTTTTTGGTAAAATGTCTTCAATTTTGTGTTATTTTTAATTGGCTTTTCTTATCATTGTAATATTTATCTTCATATTTTGAAAATTAAGAAATATGTGCTGTGAAGATATTTTCTCCAAATATTTTAACTTTCTTAATAGTGTCTTTGAAGTGCAAAAGTTTTTTTTTTTTAATTTTGAAAATTTTTAATTCATTTCTCTCTCTCTTTTTTTAATATGGTTTGTGCTTTTGGTACTTATACCTTAAAATTTTTGTCTAGTCCAAGGTCACAAAATTTTTTTCTTAAATTTTCTTCTAAAAGTTTTATTGTTTCAGATATTAAATTTTGGAGCAAGATTCACTTTAAATTTAAAAATTTGTATGATATGAGGTAAGTGCTAAATCCATCTTTTTGCATGAGGATATCCAATTTTCCCAGCACCATTCGTTGAGAAAAGCTATTCTTTTTTCACTGAATTATCTTGGCACCTTTGTGTAAGATCAATTGAAGTGGAAGATGAGAGATTCCACACACTATGAATATTTTAGCATCTTTTTTCCCCCTTAATATAGGCCATATCTTTCAGGGAACAAGGAATAAAATTAATGAATCAGAAATATTATCTCTCTCATATCCACAGTACCTCTAAAGTCACAGTGGCCCAGAATTAAATAAAAGCCTGCCTAATCAAAATTTACTGTTTAGTTATTTAGCATTAATTGTTGGGTGAAGATAACAGAGAACATTATTTGAAAACTAATTTTCAATGTCTTAATTTTTAAAAGGTCCTTTGTTAGTAAATTTTGTCTGAAGTTTCTTTTTCTTTTGTTTTGTTTTTGTCTTTTTTGCTAATGCAGTGTTTAGAAATAGAACATACTTTTATTACATTATCTCACTTCTTACTATATTTCCTTCCTGTATCTACCATTTAGTAGATTAATTATGTGTTGACACAGTTTGTGATAAAAGCTGTGGTCCATATGGTAATAAGAGGACAGGGTGTAATGGATAGTGCTTTTTAAAGTATTTTTGCTAAGAGCTGCTACTTATGGTTGCCAAGTGTGAGATAGTACCCAAGTTAAGGTAGTCCTCAGGGAATGGAGGGTGATCTTTAATATTACAGGAAAGAAAGCTGACTCTGAACTACTGTTATAGCAGCTTAATAGTTCCCAGTGGGAGATAGTTACAGAATTTATTTCTTATATGATGATTTGGGAAATGTCATGCTTGTACCCATGTCATGAAGAAAAAACTTATTCAGAATAAACCATTCACTGATAGAGAGTAATTTGAATGTTATACATAAAGTTTACTGGAGAGAAAATTCTTTAATGCCTCTCATTGGCTGAAAACTTAGTGTTCTAAACAAAAGGAAAATGCAAATTTATTGGTAAATCAAGTGTCAGGATTAAATCAGTAAAGAAGACAAATAAAGTTATGGGAAGCCAGAAAGTAAAATTAAAGAAGAAAGGAAAGAGGAAAAGAAGGTAGAAAGGAAGAGAGGGAGAGAGGGATGGAAGAAAAATGAAAGAATGACAACTGCATGTTTGATAATGACATGAATGTTGTGACTGTGTAGATTGATGTAGTCATAGCTTTTGTTTTGTTCAGATCTTCCTGTTTTCACTCTTTCAGCGTTGTCTACTCACTGGGATTCTTGTCTTGGACATGTGGGAAGATATGTCTAATAGTCAGTAGCAAATACAACACAAGAAATTGCTTGAAAGTACTTGATGATTGGAGCTTGCTTATTTGCTACTCTTTGGACCACTGCCACACTTTCATGGACTGTGTGAGTGTGTATGAGTGTAGTCAGTGTTCTGATGAATAGAGACATAAGGAATATGTGTGTCTTCCTGCCTGAGACATTTTAGACCAGTCATACACAGCTATTGCAACTTTGGCAATAATCAGCTGTAATCCAGCCCCTCTAATTTACCCCAGAACAATTTTTTTACTTACAGAATTATAAGCTAAACAAAGGGTTGTAGTTTTCAACCATTATAAAAATTAGGCATCTGTGATTTGTTATGTAGCAAATGCTAACACGAATTTCTTATTTTCGGTGAATATTATGGGATAGTTAGGTACTTTTAAAGAAAGTGTTCAGTAAGTTATACATTTATATTGAGAAACTATAATTTTTCATCTTACCTATGTAGTTGATAACTTGATTGATTATTTTAATATTGACTGTGTAATACAGTATGCTAAGAGAAAAAATTCAGCACTCTTAATTTTAGAACATTTTAAAATCCTTTATACATAGGACCAACAATAATTTCATATTAATAACTAAGCAATCATAAGATTTCATGCATAGTGTAATTGGCTTAAATGAAAATCTTCATTGGCAGGTTATAAATATATGAACAAAAACAGTAATGGTAAAAACAGCACAAAACATTGTTCCTTTTTCTAAGTTTCAAATTATCAATTTAATTATACTTAGCCTGAAAATATATATATATATAATTATCTTTTTTGTTTAATCACATTCTGATACACATATTGGAAAAGGAAGTTGTTACTTGAAGTTTTTCAGCCACTTAGTGGAATTATGTGGAGTATATTTGTGTATTTACAAAGTTAGAGGAAATGGTAAAGAATGACGGTGTTTTGAAATACTAGTTATTTAAGATGTGTAGAATGAAATCAAAACAAATAATCTCTGTGAATTATGAAACAGTAGCTATATGTTTCTCAAGTCTGGTCACATTCTATCAAAATTTGTACTTTAGTAATAAATCACCTTCCTTAGAATGTTCCTTTTTCTTTTATTTTCCTGTAGTGCTTACATTCAATCAGAAGTGATTCCTTAAAAATCATTTTCAATCTTCTGAATTTCAGAATATATTGTACTAATCAGCTATTAGCTCTCTTGAAATACTTGTGGAATATTTTAGGAAAATATAATAAAAGAGACATAGGTAAAGAGAACAGAAAAAACAGCAAAATAAAAATGCATTTATTTTCATAGCATTTTACTAGAAATACAACTGGTTACTAACTAAATGTCCATTCTTTGCTATCAAAGTGGCAGAGATAAAATAAGCAGAAAGCTGGGATATGAAGAAGAAGAGAGACCCTGAAAGTGTGTAATTCAAGGTAAGTGTTTACTTGTTTTTATGTTTGAACAGGCAATATAGGTATATAGAAAACTATTGAAAATGCACAAAATGATGTATGGGGAACAGTTTCTTTCTACTCTGAATCCTAATATTCAGGTTTTCCTCCCAAAAGACAATCAGTGTTACTGTCTTTGATATGTTTTTTGTTTTATTTCTTAAAAGAGATATCTGAGTTCTTATAGTTCAGATTTTCTCTTTATATAGCCAAAAAATAGTTTTCTGTGCCAAAGAAGCCAAACTCATATATTTTTAGTAGGATTTTGATGGAGCAAAAATCATGGGAATTCTATGTTTTTGATCTAATAGATAAAATAAAACCATGCTTCTCTAACATCCTCAATGTTTATAAAATCCATAAAGATTGTCCCAGAGCCCAGCGAGGACTCTATATTTCTCATGTCATTCAATTGTTGACCTCAAGAGCTAAAAGAAACCTAGTAGCTTTCAAAATAAGCTTTCTCTTAAAGTCAATTCAAGGTTTTTGATTCTATATAAATTACCTTGAGTAGTTTCTCTTGGTTTTGAGGAGCAAACATTACAAATATCCTATGCATTATACCTTACAATAAAGCCATTTATCTTTGGCTTTTATAGAAAGCCATGAAAGTCTATTTTTTAAATTATTTGTTAACAAAATTTTTCCAAATCACTCTTTCCTCAGTTGTCACATGATTATATCTCTCTTCCTGCTGCCATGACATAAAGTCCTCCCTGTGAAAGGAGTCTACCTTACCATTCAGTGAGATCAGGTTTGATCATGTAATTCTTTCTGAGGACCATCACATGTTTGTACCATTGGCCTTCCATCTTCTTCCTCCTCCTGAGAATCACTTCACAGTTCTGTTTGGGCCTGTTTATTCAGTTTGGTTTCTGACTTATAGACAAAGAACTGAGTTATAATCAACTCAAAAGAAACAATGAAATCAGACATAAACCACTAGATATGGAATGTCCTACCATCCAAAAGGAATTGACTTGAAAGTTTATCTGAAAAAAGAGGAAGGGCTTTTATCTAATGATAATGTGGACTATAGTTTAGCAAATATTAATTCCCCTTCACCTCTGATAAGTGTATGAGTTTTATTTCCACACTCCGATAATGGCTTGATCACATGACTTGGGAAAATAGCAAACTTGATGTAAGCAAAATATAAGCTTGAAATGTGCTTGTTCAAGGGAGCTTATGTTGTATTTCTTCCACTGTCTTGAGAATAGAATCTGAAAAAATCCAGGACTCTTTTTGAGCCCTTACAAAAACTTTTATTATTATTATTATTTTAGTGAGAAAAGAGAGAGAGAGAGGTACAGACATAAAGGAAGAGAGAGATGAGAAGCATAAATTCTTTGTTGTAGCACCTTAGTTGTTCATTGATTGCTTTCTCATATGGTATTTGACTGGGGGGGCTCCAGCTGCGCCAGTGACCTCATGCTCAAACCAGTAACCTTGGACTTCAAGCCAGTGAATTTTGGGCTCAAGCCAGAGACCATGGGGTCATGTCTAGGATCCCATGCTCAAGCTGGCAACCCCATGCTCCAGTTGGTAAGCCTGCACTCAAGCCAGTGACCTTGGGATTTTGAACAAGGGTGTTCAGCATCCCAGGCCAAAGCTGGTCAGGCACCACCTAGTCAGGTGCAAGGACTACATTTTTGACCAGACTTCACTCAACCTCCTTTAAGACCTCTTTTTTGACTAGGCCTTTTCCTTAACCTTGGCCTTGCTGGCTAAGCCCAGTTTCTTTTCTTTCTTTTTTTTAAAATAATTCTGTTAAGAAAATTAATGGAGAATCTCTCTCCCTTTTATTTCTAATCAAGCTCTTCTTACCTCACCCTTGATATCTTATCAAGTTTCTCTCTTCTTCCACCCTTAATACCTAACCAATTTTCTCATAGTAATTTTCTATTCATTGACTGTTTACCTTGCCTGTTGGCTATATCACCAGCTGTCTATGTGTGTTCAGAGGTGAATTCAGTATCTCTTCCCTGTTTCAATGGTGTTGAAGAAACTTTCCCTTGATTGTTTAACTAATTTGATAAAAATTTATTTTCACAGTAGCCCCCTGGTTATAGGAAAAATATGGAGCAGAGCCACCCCACACGAATGATAAGACTCTAACTTGAAACTAAGCCCCATATGACATGCATACCTTCAGCCTAAACTAAGATGTCCCAATTTCTCAATAGAAAAAAAAAATTGTTTTATGTGACTGAGTTATAAGGAGAGGTTTTTTTTTTTTGCCCAACGGTGGCTTATTGACATAGAAACCTGATGTATTAATGGTAATATAAAAGAAACAATTTAGCTTTTAAATCAAAATGAAATTTTAAATAATCATACTAGGGATTTCCTTATGAAATGAATTTATAAGGAATAATCATTAAACTTACAATAAGATATATGGATGTCCAAAATAAATAATATTTTGGAATAATATTTGCTTAATGAAGACTACCCAGGAAATTTTGTCTCAAATGTTTCATTCTCAAAAATTGTGGATGTTTTAATATACATTTTATAAAATAAGGGTCTTCTTATGCATTATGATATTGGGCAATTGATGAGATTTTCAATGAAAATAGTTTTTTTAAAGTGTCTTAAGTCAAGGGTATAATTTATTTGAGTTTTATTTTACTAAGAGTATAATCAGTTAAATTAAAAATGAACTAATCTTGAGTAAACACCTTAAACTTATCTGGTCTGGGGCTTTTCTTCAAGCAGAAAGGTTAAACAGTATTATTTTACAATCCTTGCCCAGTCAAGAAATTATAAATCTTAGTATTTACTATGAGTACTTAGTGGGTATAGAATTATAGGTTTTACATGGACACAGAGATATATAATATAATATCTGATCTTAAAGGGTTACAATATAGATAGGTAGGGAAAACCAGAACAGACTATTGTAGAGTAAAAAAGTAAATCACAATTACAAAAATTTTCTGCATTCAGTTTAAGAAGATAAAGAAAGAATAACTACTCATATACTTAGCTTTCAGAAAATTTTCTCTATATTCACTCAGGATTGGAATAATACCTGGAATTTTAATACATCACAGTCAAACTACAGTATTGATACTTTGGCTTAATGAACTACCCTTTATTGAGAATCCTTCTTCTTGCATTATCAGATAAAATGAAGGTAATTTTTTGTATTTGAAGAGCAATTTTATTATATTTTCTTCTAAAAACTTATTAAAATTTCATACTGCTCAATAAGTAAAAAATAATGAGTTTCTATTATTTTCTATGACATGTTATATTAATTGTAAACCATTTTTCTATTGTATTTCTTGTTCTCACAATATAAGTAAAAGGATATTGAGGAAACTAAAAAGTCATTGATGAATTCTAATATTTTTAAGGTAATATTACTTACATTTAAACATTAAACTTTGTATTATCTTAAATGTTTCTTTTTCCCTCTTCTTTTCAAATGAGAAGAGGGAAGATAGAGAGACAGATTCCCTCATGTACCCTGACAGGGATCCACCCAGCAGCTCCTATCTGGGGTCAATGCTATGCCCATCTGCGGCCATGCTTGCAACCCAGTTATTTTTGGCACTTGAGAAAGAGGCTCCACAGAGTTATCCTCAGTGCCCAGGGCCAATGCACTTGACTCAATTGAGCCATGGCTGTGGGAGAGGAAGAGAGAGCAGAAGAGAGAGAAGTGGGCAGGGTGGAGAAGTAGATGGCCACTTCTTCTGTGTGCCCTGACCGAGAATTGAAACTGGGACATCCATTCACTGTGTCAACTCTCTATTTAAGCCAACTGGCCAAGGTCTTATCTTAAATGTTTATTATATCTTTATTCTTAAATGTGATTTAGAAGGAATCATGCCCTTCACTCACAATGTGAGTGACAGAGTAAAAATATTGGACAGAGAGGTTTCATGCACAGCACAGATAAAATGTTCAATGATTTAGATGTATGTAGGAGACTTTAACACCTCTATAAAATAGCTGTCATCTACAGGTTAGTGAGGTGATATTCATTAGACTAAGGATATTATGGAAATTAGTTTTTTACATGTTTTTGGAATATCTCTTCAAATTCAGACACTAGATGATTGAACATTCTCTCCTGATCCCATACCTTTAAGTATTTATGTTCTATTAGCAAATGTGCATTCCTCTAAGTATAAAGCCCTTTGTCTTAGTCTATTATGCTTGAGGAATTATTTCTAACACCAAAACTTATTGCTTTCTTTATTACTTAAAATTTTCCACTGTCTCAAATTCTGCGAGGTTTACTTCCTTACTCTCTTTCTCTGTTGTGATGGACATTATGTTATTTCTTTTAATTATACAAATAAAATTAATCCACTGCCTTAAAAATTACAACCAATTCTGTTTCTACTAACTCCTAAATCCCATTTACTCCACTGATTAAAAACTATGAGTTTTCTGATAATTTTGTTACTGATCTTGGTTTCAATCTTGTCTTAAACATGTATGGTTTGAATAGTTCATTAGTTTCCCTCAAATGGTGCCATAATGGAGATATTACTCTGCAACACACTTTCTCACTTAAAATATATTTTGTCTCCTTAATTTGTCAATACAAGCATGAAATAGCTATAAAAGTATATCTTTAAGATATAAACTAAGAAGTGTCTTTTAATCAAGTGCACTTTATGTGTGAATAAATGCAGGCATGTTGCCCATCAGTGTAACTTATGAATATATTTCATGACCAATTCTTTTTGAGAATACCCACTTTATCAAACATTATAATTATTTTTATGTAATTTTTGACTAATGGATATTTGGACTGTTTTGTTTTCTCTACTTTTCATGTGACTGAAAACGTATCTTATTTTTTTTTTCTTTGTGATTTACTTACTTATATCTTTGTTCTTTCTTTTTCTGGCTTTTTATTTTTATTGTTTTATTTTACTTACATATATTTTTACATATCTTATTTTACATATTTTATTGTTTTATTTTACTTACATATATTTTTACATATCACTATTTATTTTAGATACTCATCATTACACTACTTTACAAAATGCATGTGGTAAGTGATGTCTTTGGTTATATTTAACTGTATATTTAATATATCTTTGTTAATTCTGAAGTTGTAAAATTTATCTATTTTTAAAATAATTTTGTTCACACATCACACATCTTGAAATGGCCTAGTTAAAAATGTGTGTGTGGCCTGACCTGTGGTGGCGCAGTGGGTAAAGCGTCGACCTGGAAATGCTGAGGTCGCCGGTTCAAAACCCTGGGCTTGCCTGGTCAAGGCACATATGGGAGTTGATGCTTCCAGCTCCTCCCCCCTGTCTTTCTCTCTCCCTCTCTCTCTCCTCTCTAAAATGAATAAAAAAAAATTAAAAAAAAATGTGTGTGTGTATGTGTGTATATTTGATCATGTCCTTGATACATACATGTACTTTGAAAGGTTTCTGGCCTTTATTGACACATAACTATATTGATTTTAACAATACTATATTGCTTTAGTAACTGAAAAAGAAATATATTTTCAAATAACCTTATTCTGCATAATTTTATAACAATTATTTTACATGTATTAATTCATATAAATTTTATAGAACCATTTCATTAAAAACTATTTAATTCGTACCAAAATTCATAGAATATTTTGGGTTAATTTATTTTTGAGTTCTTAAAAATCTGTTAATAAGATATCTTCTTTTGCAGGTGATATTTTAAATTCTTCAGGATTACTTTATCCATAAATATATGAATACTTTCAATTTTTACAGCTAAGTACTTAGTATATCATTCATTGTGAATAGGCATATTTCTCTATTTAGTTTTCTAGTTGGTTTATGGATGAATAAATATAATTTTGGGTTTTATATATAATTTTCATTAGATTAAAGATGTATCATTTCTTACCTTGAAATTTCTAAGTATATGAGTATATACTCTGCCAATATTAACATTATGACATTATAACTTACCTTTTTTACTTATTCTTTGCATTTTTATTACATTGTCCAGACCACCATTAGAAAGTAAGTATTGTTCAAACTTTAATAGAAAAGCTTATACTATTTTTAAATAGATAATATTTGTGCTATAATTTTTCATGAATAAAAATTTTACCAATTTTGATAAATATCTTATATTTCTAATTTTTAGCAGACATGTATTTGATTGCTTTTTAAGGTACAGAATACATATTATATGTCAAATGTGACTTTTTGGCATTAATGGTGATGATCACATTGCTTTTCTTCTTTAATCAAAATGTTAAATTACATAATGTGTGCTGATATTGATCGTCCTTCATTTCCTTAATAAAACCTGATGTGATATACAGGTTTGCAGGGTATCTGTCTTATATGCTCATATTTTTTCAATATCTAAACACATACATGGTTGTGATAAATATATACATACATGCAAGACACAAACTCTCTCTGTAACTTGATGCTGGGAAGGATGAGAGAAGTTTTCAGCTGTCAACCCCTTCATGGATCACCACAGCTATACTCTTAGAGTAAGGGTCAATAACTATTCAATCATTGATAATGGCCCGAGTAAGAAGGTCCGACCATTTGGCCCAATATGGGACAACTGAGTATAACTATTTCTTTCAGAGTGCCCTCGTGGGTTCATCTGAGCCTGTTGTTTAAGTGTACATCATACTTGAACTCTTCCCCCTGCAAATCCTACTTTTTAATTTTTATTCCTCATGTAGGAGTTGATTCTAAGAGCACTTTCCAGTAAACATTCTACCCAGTAACCTCCATCTCAGGGTCTTCTTCCCAAAAAACCCAACTTATGAGAGTTGGTGTCAGAAGTTGTCTGAAAAATAAGTGATGAGATAAGCTCTGGGACCTGGGTTACTGAATATCAGGCTGAAACTGGGGACCCCACTGCCACTGAGAAGTGGAGGATAGATGAGGGTAGACTATCACAAGCGGAGAGGAGATGGTAGGGCTTAGGAAGAAATACATGAATTGGAGTAATGGACCAAAACTATGAATAGTAGAAAATATTTAATAACTATAACAATAATGGCATTAGATGAACATAGATACACTGAACTGATAATGGGGGGAAAATGTCATGGAAAGCTAAAGCAATGAACAAGAAATTGCATACCAAGTATAAAAAAAAAACAAAGTCTCTTTTGTGCAAATGGTCTCTAATCCACCCTCCTACAGTGAGAAGGCAAAGAAATTGTGGACTAGGTTCAAGAGTTATTATCAAATTATACTGTAGGCCAAAACAAGTTGGTTCTACCAAAGTCAACAATCACTGCAAACTTTATATGGAAATTCTTTTTGAATCTTTTGGAATGAATATATTTTCCAATACTGTGAATTTTTAATTATTTTTTTTGTTAAAGGTTGTTACCTCAAAATGGATTTTACATGTCAGAAAAGAGCATCCTTTTTTCCTCTTTCCTTACTGATGGCCACAGTTGTCCCAGGTGTGAAACTCAGTACTGGAGTTGGCTTTAAAATGGCTGATGAACTCCTAAAGATGAGCAGGACAGAAGTTTGACGGTTTTGTCCCGAAAGTAAGTTTTCCTCTATAGGATCATTTTTGCCCAAAAGAATTATAACACCAACTATATTTACTGGAGATGTGAAAAACACAAACAGAAAGTGTCCAAAGATGAGATGCAGCATCCAAAGGTGAGTCCAGGAAGAGAAGATTAAGAAAAGGAAGACATAACTTAATCAGGAATCAATGTAATCAAATTTTAGGTTCCAACAGAAACAATCAGCTACACAGATAAATCTTCTGAAAAAAAACAACAACAATATATCAAGAAATGATTTGAAACCTGGAGTGGAACTAACTTTGAGAGAACAAATAGAGGTTGGATAAAATATCAGGGTACATATGGGGCAATAAAGTGTTCTTCCAATGAGGTTTTGGTCATTAGAGTTCAAATTTATATTCACTTATTCCTTGGGCACATTACCAGTGCTGCTCAAATTTTAATTTAAATATAAATCACGTGGGGGTCATTTTAAAATTCAGATTCTGATTTTGTAAGTATGTGTTAGGGGCTAAGATTCTAAATCCCTAAAACCATCTTAGGGACCCTTAGGGGAAAGATAATTTGGAAAAACAACGGAAATGTAGAAAATTAGGAAGGGGTAGATAAGAGCAGCATGAATCTAGGAGGACATTTGGAGACAGAAATATTAACTCATAGATTCTAGATGCTGACTTTTTCTTTCTTTTTTCTTTTCTGTTCCATGTGAGAAGAGGGGAGACAGAAAGACAAACTCCTGCATGCACCTTAACCGGGATTCACTCAGCAACCCCCATCTGGGAACATGCTGGCAATTGAGCTATTTTTAATATCTGAGGTGGAGGCTTCATGGAGTCATTGTTGCAAATGTGCTAGAATCAATTACCCCATGGCTGTGGAGGGGCAAGAGAGAGAGAAAGAGGAGAAGGATGGAGAAATAGATGGTCGCTGCTTCTGTGTACCCTGACTGGGAATCAAACCTGGGACATCCATCATCCAGGCCGATGTTTTACCACTGAACGAACGGGTCATCACAATGCTGACTTTTTCAACATTGAGAAAGAAACATACCGGAAGACATGCTGATAAGATTCTGTAGAGAATTGTGCTGCTTCCCATTTCTATGTTAAGAGAAAACTGTGGTACCAGAGGCAACTCTCCGTCCCATCCACAGAACATGTGTTCTCTGGGTGAGAAGGAGACTCGACCCTATGTTCCATTGTTGAAATGTTGAAAACCTCATGATGTAAAATACCCTAAAGTAAGTGATTGAAACATACTACAGTGTACAGAAGGACCCATACAGCAATGCTGCCTTAAGAAGTGAGTTACACCAGCCACTAGTGAAAAATAAAGGTAAGTCAAAAAATTACTAACAATGATTCTCCCCCCTCCCTTTCCATTGAATACTCTACATTCAGAATCACCACCTGATCATTTATTTAATTTCAGTTTTCCCATGTTTTGGAAAAAAAATTTACTAGGATCATTCAGACCATATGTTGCTAATCTCTTCTTTAGAATGCACATACTTTTGAAACAGTTTAAGGAAATGAGATCACTGGAATTTTTATATGAATCATAAACTATACCCCTAAAGCACATTTTCTAACATTTTTTTCTAGTACTCATCTTTGGGGTGGGTACTAGACTTAGCTACAGGTGGGTCCACTTTTAAATTAGGTAAATGTGTAACCACTATGCTCTATATCTAAAACTAATAAAAATAATATTGAATGTCAATTGTAATTGAAAAAAAACTTTAAAAATTAAAAAAAAATGGTTAAAAATAAAACATCTTTCAAGATCTCTTACATACATTGGGCTCCTAAATTAGGGGAAAGGCATTTCAATGATAATTATAGTGCAAGTTCTTTATGTTGAGACACTTGCAAGAAAATTATGTGCAAGTGTTGTTTTACTAATAGAGAATCTGAAGTGCATTTATCAAGAAATAAAGTGATACATTTTAAGACAGCTCTGATATCTATCCAACTGAAATGCTTCCTAAGGATACTAAATGTCTTCTAAAATCCACAGATGCCTTGCTCTGCAGGGATCTTGGTATCTGAAAAGGAGCTTGAAGATAGCACAGTGAAACATGATATCAACACCTCAGCATGCTGGGCTAATCTCCCCCAGACATACACCCTGGAATCTACTGCCTTTTCTGTTTCACTCCGAGGCTGGGAGAGAATTGCCATGCTTCAGACAGCTAGACCTAAGTATCCCTAATTGGTCATATGTTAATATTCCCACTGCCCCATCCCTCTAAACTGTCGTATGATCTATACAATAAATAAATTCACCTGTTCTTTACCAGCCATTACAAGAACTCCTCCCAAATGTATTTAATTTTGTATGTGAGAGAAAAAGGTGATGGAAACGAGAATTTATAAGCGTCTTTTATGAGCACTTATGACTTTTATCTTAACATTGTTCAAGTTTTTCTATAGATAACTTTTCTTTATTCTATTCCTCTCTTGTTTAGACGCTCATTTTTTCAAAATGATTGTTTCAAGTCATTTCTTTATCTAAAACATTAATATTGCAGCTGTCTCCTGATAAAACATTAAACACAGCTGCCCACTAAAAAGCAAAGACTTTCCTTGGCACTATCTCTTAATTTGATTTCAGGTAACTGCTATTTTCTTCTATAATTTCAATGAAGTAGTCTGTCAGAGTGGAAACTGAATTCCAACTCTTTTACTGACTAGTAATGTGATACGAAGAAGCTATTTAATCATTCTCTGACTTAATTTCCTCATCTATTTAGTAAGGATAGTGCATTTTTTTCGCATAATACTTTTTGTGAAGATGAAATAAAGTGAGGAAATTAGTATAGAGTTGGTACCTTATCAATAAATTCTCTTGTCTTTCTGTTGTCTGGAGTATTAGAGCAGATTTTTCAGGTGTGCAGTCAGAGAACCTGAGTTGGCTGAACTTTCCAAAGCTAAGAACCTATAGACTCCTACAAATATTTGTTTAATTAGATTACCATGCTGGACTAATTTAGTTAGACATTGATTATATTTTGGACCCAAATTATCAAATCGATCTGCTATTTAGTTCTCCGAAACATTTGAAACCAAGTCAATGCCAAGGATCAAGACTTGCAAATTTTACTGTTTCTGAAGACAATGGTGACTTCTATACTTGTCACATTAATGTATGTATGTGACAGAGCAATGTGTTGCCATTCTATTACTCAATGGCCAATTGGGTAGCAAGACATTTGACAGTTACAAAACAATACTTTTGTCATTTTTTTTCAATTAAAACATTAAAATTATTGTTTTATTCAAATGCAACTCAATTAGTATTTAAATAGAAATCAACATACATTTAACGTATAAATATTGGTTTTACACAGTCTTTATTAGGATTAGTTAATGGGTAAAGGATTTCAACCCAATTTTAAAATATGCAATTTTTATGAGATATACTAAAAATGAACACCAGAGGGTGCACTAACTTAGATATAAATCCAAAGAGTAGGATGATTTAAGCACTCCAGCAGAAACCAAAGGACTGGTTATTGATACCTCTATTGTAGTTAGTGAAACATAGTAGTCTATACTAAGGCATCAATATAAATGTTCCCATTGATAAATTCAGTTTGATTTTATTTTATTCAAAGTTTTCCTCAATAAGACCAATACAAACCCTTCAAAATATCTTCTTTCATTCTTTAATTAATGCTATTACTCTGCTAGGAATATTCTCCACCATTAATCCCATTATCTTTTTCTTTTAAATGTATTTATTGATTTTAGAGAGAGTAAAAGAGAGAGAGAGAGAGAGAGAGAGAAACACTGATCTGTTTCTGTATGTGTCCTGACCAGGGATTGAACCTGCAACCTTTGCCTATCAGAAGCACAGTATGCCCTAACTAACTGAGCTATCCAGCCAGGGTCTTATTATCTTTTCATGTCCAAATTTTACAAAACAAAAGCCATGGTTCACATTAAAGCTTTACATTTTCTAAAGCATTTCAAAAGAGTTGGGTTTTTTTTTTAGTATATTTCCTTTTGTATCAAAAACTTTGCATTTTGGTATCCCATCATTCTTAATCCCAGTGAGGTGACAGTATAAGAAATTTTTTTAAAAAAACATTATTCTATACTAAATAATATGAATGAAAAGTTTCATTGTCTATATCTTACATAATTGAACACAGAGGAAGTTAAAGTTAGGGTTCATCACAAGGAAAGAGAGATACACAAAGTATCGCAATTAGTCAAGTTCTTAAGCAACTAATAAATAAATAAATGATAACTAAATAATAAATCATGAGATACAGTGTAGGAGATTACAAGAAAACCTATTGATTGTGTGAAGGGTAGACCAGAGTACAGCTCAGTCACTGCAATTATGGAGCACTGGATTTGGCAACAAACAGCCAGGCTGCTGAGAACGGAGGCTTGTTCTTTTTTGGGCTACAGTCCAATTCTTGGCATTATTTTGACTGCAGAATTAATTTTCCATTTTCTGTGCAAACTAAAATAAGCATATATTAAATATGATAATGATAACTGGTCTCTCTGTTCCTAAATATTTGAAAGAGAATGCAGCACGCTACCTTCCCCAGAAAGTTTTTCCGATTGCCTCAGACCTCATCCTGCCAGCAGCATTTGACATAGTCCAATGTTACTGTTTCTTGTTGGATTTTTTGGCTCCATACTCTCTTAAGTTTTCTTCCTACTTTATTGAGCATTGGATCTTAATCTAGGTTGCTGGTATGTGCTAACATATCTAGTATATTTAGTTTGCTAAAATTTCCTGCACTATCAGTCTCTAAAATATAAAGATTTTAAGGGCTTGATCAAAGGCTGGATTCTCTTTTCAATCTAGATTCCAATGTTGGGAACTCCCATTCACCTGGATGGTTTTAATGTCATGGGTATCATGAGGAAACCAACTTTATCTCTAGAGTAAACATTTTTTCTGAGCCAACCCTTTTGTGACATCTATGCATGGAAATACCATATGAATATCCAAATAAATGTGTTGGAAGAAAATTTTCCGATCTCTGAGCCAGTCTCTTCTCTTTCCCATTCCAAACCCACGATCCTTCTGCTCTTCTCTTTTCAGAGAAAAATGTTTGCTTTAGTTACTTCCTTTCATAACAGCTCTCTGTGCTGATGTCCTCTTGTCCAATGTACTGAAAAAGCCACCTAATTCTTGTACTCTTCCTTTCACTCCAACTCATCAACATACAAGAGCTGGGATCATATTTAGTAAATATAAATCTCATCATGTCAGTCTACTAAATATAATATTTTAGTGGCTTTCTTTTGCATCTTAAATGAAAGAAAATTCTCATGTCATAACCAATGTGGTCTTACAGGATTTCCTTCGGCACACAAGTCCAACCTCCTTCTGTTGCTCTTGGTTGTTCAATGTTTCCCATTGGAGTCCTTCAGTTTCTGGAACACTTCAGGCTTATACATTCAGGGCATTTCCACAAGCTCTTCCTCAGCCTGTAAAACTCTTGTCCTACAAGTTAGGATATCTGTTTTTTTTCTCATTCTTTGGTACTCAGTTTAAAAAATGACTTTTCAGAGATGCATTTCCTGACTACTTTATTAAAACTTCCTTGAATTAACCACAATCACAACATTCTATTCATTTTCTTCAAACCACTTACCACCATTTAACTTAGTTATTTTTTTGTTTACTAGTTTCTATTTTACATACCCCAGCCTCATTTAGACATTAAGCACCAAGAAGTTCTGTCTTATTCATTACTATCTAGTTGCTATCTAACAGAGTACTAAGAACACAGTATCAGTATCTAGAATATACGGTCTAAAAAAGAATAGCATACAATCATAGATGATTAGTAAAGTTGATAAGTTCATGGACTTAGGAATCTGAGAGATTTTGTTTGAGTCCTAGCTCTAGGACATTTTTCACACTCTAGAGCATCTCTCCTTGAATTTATTTTTGAGAGAAATTCCTTCCAAGGGTTATCATTTATAAAATAATGCAACATGATTGTATAGACATATCCTGTAATGTTTTCTTTTCATTTTATTAGACTAATAATATTACCTTTTCATTTTATTAGACTAATAATATTACCTACCTGATTGGTTTTGGGAGAAAATAAAGTGATAGTTTACCTTAAGAGTACATAAAGTACACTAATTAATGCACTCAGTAAATATCTGCCATGATGTTGCTGCTGCTGCTGATAATGTAGCATAGGAATATGACAATTCCTGGTGACTTTTAAAAGAATAAGCTATAAGCATTAGGGTCCGCTTCACAACCCTGTCCCTTGTGGAGTCATAGAGAGCACTGCACTGGTACAACATTGTGCTGTCACTGTCCTGAAATTCTTTGTCATTTTGATGAAAAAATCCTGCATTTTCATTTTGTCTTGTACACCAGAAATTATACAGCCAATTTGGTGGGTGTAATTAAAAACTCCAATTCATTGCATTGTTTCTAATCACTAAAGCAATGGGTGACAAGCATACTGTTGTAGTAATATAAGGTTATAGTAATTAAATATATAGAAATATAAAAATATAGAAGATATATAAAAGTAATTAAAAGTATATTAAAAATAATTATTAAAATTAAGTAAAGTTATGTCAATTGGATAGGAATTAATATAGTGGCTTAGTGCCATAACTCTGTAATGTGATAAACAGACTCTGACTTTCAAGCAGAGCCCAGTTAGTATGTGTGTGTGTGAAGTTATACATAGATAAGAAGTGGCTTGGTGTTATTTACATTAACTTTGTAAATTAATGAAAATAAGAACATCTTAAAAAGTGGTTTAATGTAAACATTTCAGTAGATTGACATAAAGGGGATTCCCTGCGAGGAACTCCCAAAAAGGTGGTTTGAGGTGATAATCCTGTAGATTGACACCTGTTAGAAGGCGTTGGCCAGAAAGGGTACTAAAGCTGGAGCCCCCTGCTGCAGTAGTCACCCAGACTCCAATGTTAATGTGGACTGTCTCCACGCTGCTCTGAGCTCTGACCAAAGCCAGCTGAGAGGAGCACGCTGACGGGGCCCCTTTAAGCTGTACCCAGGCACGCCAAAAGGATTTGTGAGTAATAAATTGCCTATGTGATTATTGCAACTAATTTGTGTGTCGGTTGTGTCTTTCCTCCAGTGGCATTTATCAACAGCATCCTCATAGCCGCCTCAAGAGTAGTCTCGAAGAGGCTGCCATCCCTGCTGATAAGCAGGAGTGTCTCACTACATGGGGAAATCGAATCAGGGACGCCTGATCGTAGATCTTGGGCTCTACTGGGACACGTGCCATGATCAAGACAATGTGAATCATATGAATAATCACCGCTTTTTTTTTTTTTGCATAGGTATCTGTGCAGTTCACATCCAAATTCATCACTTAGTTTTCACAATTGTGCTAGGACCTTGGTTATACAATTCTGCATACTAATTTTACCATAAGCCTTTTCTTACTTTTCTATTAGTATTGTCATATTAACTTGATTTTCCTCTAATTATGGGGTTTTACAAAAGCTTTCCTTAATGAAGCAATTGACAAAAATAAACATTGATTAATGTGCCTTTTATAATTCTTATTTTTTTAAGATTTTAAAAAATACATATATTTAGACTGCTTCTCCTCTCCAATTGTATTTACAATATGGAGAGTAACTTTTAATTTATCAAAAGTGTAAGTCACATATGTCATTATAAAATATTATAACAAGCTTGAGTTGAAGGTGATCTAGTGCTGATCAACCCAAACCATAATCTATGGCTTAAATAAGAGAAAATAGTGAATGTGTTTCTTTTAGTCATATCATCAATTTGTCCACAATATATCACAATATGTGAAAGGACCTTGGAACTATTTTTTTAGTCCTCCAAGCTCAGGCAAGATTAACATCATCTTCCTTCACAGAGCCTGAAACTAACACATATTATATATGTAAAAGACACATTTCAAAATGTATTTTATTTTCTCTAAGCAAAAACTAAATAATAATAAATAAATAAAATTACCTGGTGACTTCCTTTGATAGAAAAATTAATATTTAAAAATAAACCTCTAAAGTCTGTTTCTCATGTATGGAATCCCAAAATAAGTCTCAAACTATTCTTCTGTGCTTCATTTCAGTAGATTTAAACTCAGCCAAAAAATTTATTTTCTTTTTATAATCTCTCTCAGTCTTATTCTATCATAGTAGTTTCTAGTCAAAAATACTCCACTCAGAATATCATATGAATTCACATGGATTCCAAACACTTTTCTATATGACTGTTATTCAAGATCCTGATGGACCCTATAATCATTATCCCAAGTCTCTGAATAAATGATTAGGTTTTAATACTCAACAGAATATAGTCGTATGTCTGTTGTCTGTGTCAATTTTTATCTTGGGCCCACTCCTATGATCTTTCACCTTTTTAATATTTTTACATTTTTTTCTTATACATTGTAGTAAACCTGCACTATTATTTATAACCTGTTCCATAAAACCTGCCAATAGAGAAGAATTTTAAAGAAATATTTGCAAAACGCAGCCTAGGAAAGTTAATGTTAACATATTTCTTGATGAGGCAAACATAATTCTTTTTTCATAATGTTAAATCTGACCTGCCCTATTAGTGATTGAGAGTTTAACAATTTTTTTCAAGATAAGACAATAGTATTATCTTACTACCTCAAAGACACCAATTAGTCATGTCCCAGGCAAATTAGAATTTAAGACTCAAATATAATTCTTCCAAGTATGCCTGATATTTATAAAAAGGCAACATATACTACACAAAAACAGCACAAAGACAGAAATAATTTGCATTTTGCTTTGCCACATTGACTTTCCTCTGGAATGTATGGCAAAATCTCTGTGTTTTATGAATAGGCTTTTGTCAATAACATAGATGTATGTTTCCAGCTTCTAAATCAAGTGAATCCCTGAGTCAAATAAAACAAATGATGAACTGCAGCGGAGGCAAGGGGGGGTGTATACATAAGATCTATGGATTAAAGATTGATGTAAAACCATATATACTTTTAAATGCTCCACTGCTGATGTGGACTGTGCCTTAAAGGGAAGGTTAAGAATGTCACGTATCACTAGGAAATGATTAAGTTGTCCTATTCATCTGACAGCTTCTCATTTCATATGATCAATTGTGGAGAAACAGCATAAAATGTTTGAGGGTGGCAGAAAAGATATGAACAGAATGTAGATCCTGATAAAATACAGTTGAAATATGTATTTTTCCTCAAAATCTGTACAAATATTGTCAAAAGCATGACAAAGAAGCATGCTTTGTGTACACTGATTGTTCAAGATAACAGTACAAAATAACAAATGTCCTTATGAATGGCAGTGATAATACTCTCTTTTCTCTGTGGATTATCATGTCTTTCAACTTAAATTATTTGGTATTTTTGCAAGCACCATAGATGTAGATAAAATATTGTTTCCAATTATATCTTTGCCCTTGAATAATGATCAAAGTTTTACTTTTATTTATAAATTAACACTAAATATATTTTCCAAAAATCCAGTGGCAAGAATCCTGTTATCTTTTAGTCCTGCCTTTTAAATTGTCCATAAGAATCAGAGATGCACTTTTTTCTCCCAGTGAAACATAAGTATTGCATTAGGTGAATATTAAAATGTGGATCTTAAAGGGCACAGTTTTTTGTTATAATTAAATAATTTTCTTAAAACTACATGTCAGGTATCGTTCAAAGATAATTATGTTAGAAAGAAAACCAATGTACATTTGTGTGTTGTTGAAAACCATCACCAATTTCTAATGGAGTATATTCATATTATACTCTCACTACTTTTCAAAGTGAAAGAGATTTTGTCTTATTCAAAGAGTCATTGGAAAGAATCCATATTTTTTAAAAAAGGAGAGTGGCATTTGCCATCTGAACACTCTTCCATTCCTATTATGATGGATAGCCTTAAACAGTTGTATTGTATCATGCAGTTTCCTCACAAATGTTTCCAGAGAGTTTAAAAATTGGGACAGATGAACAATCAGGCATATGAAGGAAGGTCTTGTCTCTGTGCAAGCAGAGCAGACAAATCACTAATTCAGTCCCATGTTACTAGCTATGTGATATCTAACTTGCCATTTTGAAAGTGTGGGTTGCAGTTTTATTTGGTTTTAATGTTGGATATCATATACTGGCATATGATTGCCACCTGATATTTGTTCTCCTGCAGTCCTTGCTTACAGACCCTTCATTTTGTCTGGGCTAATGTTCCCAAAGCTCATAGGATGAATTACGATATTGTGTGGTATCTACATCAGAAATGACAGTCCTTTCACTTCTCAGTACTTTAATTTACCCAGCTCTTTTGTAGTTTGATGTGGAGAGTGACCCAGATATAGTCAATGAGATATCAAGTGAATTTTGTTTGTATATCCTAAAATAAAAATAAAAAGTGGTTTTCTAATAAAAAGGGACAGATAACATTTGGTGATATTCTTTCTCCACTTCTTTTTGCTTTGTACCTGAACAAAGGTTCAAATGATGCCTGGAACTGCAAGGCCCACTTTATGACTATGAGGTCACATAAATTAGATCAAAGCATAACACTGAAGACTGGGGAGACAGATTAAAGTTTTTGTGCCCTGATGACACTGTTCGCAGTGACTGTTGAGAACATCATGAATTCTAGAGTTCTTTCAAAGTAACAAAAATAACTCCCTATTAATTTAAGTATATTAAATGGATTTTTACTTTCTTGCTGTCATAAGCATTTCTAATTTTATCAGCCTTTAGGTAGAAACAAAAACAAAATGAACTTTCTATAAACATAGGTTTTAGAGAATTAAAAAAAATAGTAATATTTATTTAGCATAAATATTACAATTTTATATCATATTCTTTGGGGTTCCCAGACCCAATTCCAAGGTGTGTGAATGTGTGTAGCTTTCTATACAGCATCGTGCAATTCTCTTCTCAGACATCAACAGGGTTGTTGGGAATTCAACTCAATTCTGACACTATCTACCTAGAGATAATAACAAATTTCATAAGGTAAGGGTTCAGTTCTAAAGACTGTCCCAACATGCACATACACTTCACAAGCCAGTTATAAACCCAGATTGTTATGTTTGCTTCTGACCCACTGGCTATACACCAGAGATTCTCATGACCTTCTGCTTGAGTTCAGGTAGTTTCCTAGAGTAGCTCACAGTACTCAGTGCAATATTTTACTTACTACATTGCCAGTTTATTGCATAGGGCAGGGTATGGAAAAAGGTGCTGAGTTTTCATGTCCTTTCCAAGTATGCCTCCCTCCCCAAATCTCCATGTCTTCACCAAACCAGAAGCTCCACAAACTCTGAGTTCTGGTTGAAGCTTCATCATATAAACAAGATTGATATAATTTTTGGCCGTTGATGATTGACTCAACCTTCTCAAGTGAGAGGAGGAGAGATAGTGAGGCAGACTCCTGCATGCATCCCAACCAGGATCCACCCATCAACCCTTGTCTGGGGCCGATGCTCAAATACCGAGCTGTTTTAGCACTTGAGGTTGACTCACTCGGACCAACTGAGCCATTCTCAGAGCCTTGGGCCAGACTTGGACAAGTCAAGCCACTGGGTACAGGAGAGGAATAGGGAGAAAAGGGGGAGAGGGAGGAGTAAAGAAGCAGATAGTCGCTTCTCCTGTGCACCCTAACCAAGAATTGAACCCAGGATGTCCATACACCAGGCTGATTCCTGGTATCCATGGAGCCATTGGCCAGGACCAAGGATTCTTATACTTATGAAATAAGCCTTAAGGTTAGGGAAGTGGATAAAGAATAGAAGGCGGTTAGAAACAGATACTCTGTATTAAAGTATCATTATAAAATTTTCAGGAGATTCAAGATATTAATAAATCAAAATTTACTTTCAACTTCTTCAGTTCCTGGAAGGTCATGGATAGAAGAGGAAGTAAGCAGAGGACTATCTTTGGAAGTCTAATGACATATACACTATCCACACATAATTTGTGATTCTACCCTTTGCTCTAATTATCTTTTTCCAGTGCTTATTCGTGGAGTGCATTTCCTGGTAATAAAAATAAAACTGTCTGGGAAACTAAAAAAAAAACCATGCTATTTTTTGAGCTTATTATCACTAACAGCAATCTTGATAATGTTTTGGATGGAATTTCACCCATACCTTCTGCTATGAGACAAAGCATCTGTTAACTTGGTTTGGCTCTGGCTGAGTAAGTTTCTTTTTGGCCATACTGAGCAGTGAGATAAAAACAAAAAACAAACAAAAAAACACATGTGACACTTTATTTATCCTGACCTTAGTTGAGAGAAAGCAGAGATGAAACTTTTAGTATCTCCGTTCTTCCAAGTTTCAATAATCAGCTATAAGATCTTTCTCATATAAATATTATACAAAGGAGGGGAAAAGAAAGAAAAGGAACAGTGTTCCGTAGTGTAAGGCCAGTGGCCAGTGGCCATGGCCATGCAGGTTCCCATTGGATTCGGGCAGACGTTACCAGGAACTGTGGAGCCAGAGGATGGTGAGCCATTCCATTTATTAAAGTCTTGCAATGGCTGATGAGCAAGCAGGCAGGGGAAACTGCTTACCTCTCTCTGCAAACTCCCTGGACTCTCAAGCCAAAAACAGGCTGGGGCAAAAAAACCCTTCTCCAGCAATCAATAAATAGCACAATGGCCCCTCCGAGTGGCAGTTGGCAATCTGCAATCTGCCACATTGAGGGCAAGCACCTGCAGCCTTACATAGACTATACACACATGTTGCTGCCCCTTGCTTATGCACCAATCAGGCAAAATGCAAGGGAGCAAGTCAAAACACACTGGTTACACACTTGTTTGCCAAACCATTTTATCTTGTGAAAAAGATAAACAAATATGCTAGAGGCTTTCTCTCTCAAGAATATTTTTGGATAAAAATTAAAAAAAAATTAGTTTTTTCCCTAAGGGAAACTTTTTCATGTAAATACAATGCATCATAGACCCGGATTTAGTCTGTAATTATAAGTTCTGAATGTATGTTCATAATCTACTATTCTTGCAGCAATATAAAGTTAAACTCTAGAAAAAATTTCAGATCAGTAAATAATTGGTATATATTCAGGAACAAATACAATGTATGTGCTAATAAATAAGTCCTACAACTGAATTGTAGTATGCAAGAATTGTACATTAGTAAATATTTGTAACTCAAAAACTATATTCAATAAAAATATTTTTATAGGATTTCTATGCAATACAGTCAGACTAAATAAAAATATTCTTAATACTTGATACAAATCAAGACACCAAATACAATAAATTTAAATAAAACATAAAGACATAGCATGGTTGCTATGCAGCGGTATTATTGATTAAGCACCAGGGTTTGATTTGTTAAGAGGACTCCCAGTGCTAGACTACTGCTGTGCTCATGACTGGTTTCTGACAGCGGAAGAACACATAGCAAATGAGCAAACGGGAAAGACTCATGAAGTGAAGTCCAGAATAAATCAGTCACACACTTCCAAAGATGGTCTCCCAATGGAGTCACTTGGGACACAATTACTTACCCCCGCAAGGAGCAGTGACAACTGGTGTAAAATGTTGTACACCAGGAAAGCTCACTGACGTTCAGTGCCCAGAGTTTTTATTGGGGTTGATTGTGTTGGCACCCTCTGGTAACTTGCACCAGTATTCCAGACCCACAAAGGAAAGAAAGTGTCCAGTATAATCCATAATATTTATATAAAGTTAAGCTATAGTGAGTCACTCTTATCTGTATTTAGAATGGTAAGAATTTCCAGAAATTCAAGTGCCAAAAAGCCAGCCAAGAACCAGTCTTATAAGCAGGCCCATCAATGGAGAGCTGTTAGGCCAACAATAAATCTTATCTGTACAGAAACCGAATAAATATTTCAAAAAATATAGTCTAAAGCATTAATATTTTTAAAGAAATTCCAATGTTATGCCTATACATGTATTTTTTGAATATTATAAAACTAAATTTTTATATGCTTATTGCTATTTATTTATCAACTTTGGAGAAAAATTTTCTGTGTTTTCTTTTGACCTTCTTGATGATGGTCTTATAAGTATTTGAATTTTGACAAAATTTTGCTTTCTTTTCTGTATTTAGTAGGTAATTTTGGTGTCACATATAAAAAGGCTTTTTCTATCCCAAGATTACAAAGTTATTTTTCTGTTTCCTTCTAAGAGTTTTATTTTAGAGTTTTATAATTTACTCTAAGCTGTATGTCCATTCTTAATTTGTGTGTAAGGTGTGTGATAAGAGTCCATCTGTATTATTTTTCATGTGGACATCCAGATGTTCCAGCACAATGATGGAAAAGACTATTCTTATTATACTAAATTATGGTGTCTTCATTAAAAATCTATTGACTGTGCATGAGAGGGCTTATTTCTAGACTCTTAATTTTATCCTTATACCAGAAAAAATTGCCTTAAATACTGTGTATTGTCATAAATTTTGAATTCAGGAAGTGTGTGTCATTTTTTTTAAATTTAATATTATTCATTGCTAATGTATGGAAATAAAATTTATTTGTATGCATTGAACTTGTACCCTGCAATATGGTTAAACTAGTTTTTTAGTGCAATAGTTTTATTTTAGAGTCCTTAGAATTTTCTCTATGTGAGATCAGTCATCTGAAAGTAGAGATAGTTTTACACCCTCCTTTACAGTTTGATGCCTTTACTACATTATCTTGCCTGGTTGTCCTAGTTAGTACCTCCAGAGTAATGTTGAATAGAATGATAAGAGTGACAATCTTTTGTATTTCTAAAAATGCACTTAACTTTAGCTTTTTGCTCTTTCATTTGGATTTCTATAGCACATTTTAATGTAGACTCCATAACCATATCTATAATACATATTATGTATGTGCTGGTAGATATTAATCTGTTCAGGCTACCATAACAGAATGCCACTGATTGCATAGATTTGAAGACAGAAATTTACTTTCTCATAGTTCTAAACACTACAGGTCCAAGATTTAAGACACCAGCAGGGTTGATTTCTTATAAGTCCTTTCTTCCTAGCTGTCAAATGGTCTTCTTCTCTATATCCTCATGGCCTTTTCTCTGTCAGAGAGAGAGAGAGAGAACACTGGTGTTTCTTCCTCTTTTTATAAGTACTTCAGTCCTATTGGATTAGCACTCTACTCTTACAACTTCATTAATTATTATTACCTCCTAAAATACCTTTCTCCAAATGCAGTCACACTGAGAAGTTAAGGTCTCAACATGTGCATTGGGGGGAACGTATTTCAGTCAATAATAGTAGGTAGAGATAGAAACTTCTAATTAAGTCAAGAGTTGCAATATTTCTTAATACCAAGGAAATAGTAGGTTTCCAATGAAATCTAATGGAGGAAATGGAACAGATATAAAGCCATAAATATATTCTAAGCTGTTGAAACATTCAAGTAAATCGGTAAATTTCTGAATTCTAAGTCATGAATATTTAAAAAGCATTTATCTTTAAATTAGATAATTATAGTTATACTAAAATTACATATATATGTAAAATGACAGTGCTATGAATTTTGAGAGTTCTTTTGTGGTTAAAGTTCAGTTTGAGAAGGTAGAATGACATAGAGGCTGAAAATTAGTCAATATAAAGTCAGTTGGAAAAAGGATTTCCAAATCACAAGAATCCGATCACTTTCTTTGCATTAATTTGAATATCTGTTAAAGTCTAGGGGAATTAAGGACTGCCATCCTTGAATGGCACTCACAGCAGGATGACACAGTACAGAGCTGGTTAACAAGCCTGAGCTCTAACTCCACAGAGGCTAGTAATGCCTGTTAGCCGATTCCAGCAATACTGATATGTGAAATTAACCACGGATCAAAAAAATCAAGCCTTTCTATCAGAAATACCCATTTTGCAGAGTTGATAGGTGATTCTCTAAACTCACCTCAGTTTCCATGTAAAAAGGTGCTCTGCTGGCACACTTCCCATTATGTGCTTAACCTAAACTCTCCTCATTGAGCTTGGGGATTGTGTTGTGTGCTTTCTTTCACTTGGGTGATTGTGCGCTTTCTAATATTTGCTTCCAAGATATTTATAGGAAACCTCATTGGTGTGAGACAAGTCTTTTGCCTGTCAGGCATGGACAAAGCGAACTGTATCAAAACTAGGAAGCAATGTGGAACAATATTTTAAAAAGAAAACCAAAGAAAGAGTATCTGTCTAATCTAAAATATAGGAGGAAAAACAGAGAGGTGACATCTTTACTTATGAAAGGGCTTGTATTTGGAAGATAGTCTGCTTTATAAGACAGAACTAAAAGCATAGCTGGAAATAAAGAGGAGGCAGTTTTCAGCTTAATTAAAGAGGATCCTTCCGATGTTAAGGTTGTTCATTAACTTCATGATCTGCTTCATAATGGGAAGAGTTCCTGATGTGAAATATTCTCAGGCATGGGCCCGATGACAATTTATTAGAAGAGGTTCATAGTGAGTTGGAGTTTAAGCTAATGAACTTTTAAATTCATTTCTATTTATTCTGAGTACTCATAGTGAATCAAAAAGAAAAATAAAAACCTAGTACATTGCTTGAAAATAGCCATAGGGAACTAATTGATCTAAACATTTATTAAATACTACGTTTTAAGAAATACAAGAAGTGTATGCTAAACTATAAAGAATTATAAAGAAATACATAGTAGGCAAAGATAAAACTCAGCACAGTCCTTCCCTAAAATGTTTTAAATTCTGAATAATTAGGCATTGCATTAATATATATTAGGTGACAGTCTTTACTAGCAGGACAATATTTCTGTTTCTTTTTGTCTTTTTTAGCCCCTAACAAAATATCAGATTTTTAATTAATGCTCAATAAATTTCAATTGAATTGAACTGAAGTAATACATAATCTATATTTTTTCTTTTACAGATATAATTTCTCTTATCAATGCTATTAACAAAAATAACAAAATAGAATCAGACATTCAAGTGTCTCACACATGACCAGCATAAGTATTTTGTGTAATAAAACTGGTAAAAGTTGGGCTGACCTTTGCTGACATCATTATTCTTTCTTTAGGTACTGAAAATAGCTTCAGGCTACAGAGAATAATTTACTCTGACAAATAATGGAGACATTTTAAAAAGATTATCAGGAAAGGAGTAATTTTAGCTCAAAAACAAGCAAACAGTGATTTGAAGAAGTTATAGAACAAATATCTAAAAGTAGAATAGTGTTTACTTATATATTTATTCCTTGTTAATTTATATTTGGCAGCATTGTGTTTCTCACAATGTGTATGTATGGTAAAACCTGCTGATTTGTATTTTCCTTTTATTAAAATTTATTTAATTAATATATTTTTTAAAGGTGCTGAACTTAACAGCCAATACATGCAACTATGGTGACATTCATATTAATACCTGTGCTCCATCAGCCTAGCTGTCAAGAAATGCAGCCCAGGCCCTGGGTGGTTAGCTCAGTGATAGAGTGTTGGCCCTGCGTGTGGAAACCCTGAGTTCCATTCCCAGCCTGGGCACACAGGGTAAGTACCCATCTGCTTCTCTATCTTTCCCTCTCTCCTTTCTCTCTTTTTCCCTCTTTCCCTCCCACTGCCAAGGCTCCACTGGAGCAAAGTTGGCCTGGGTGCTGAAGATGGCTCCATAGACTCTGACTCAGGTGCTAGAATGGCTCCAGTTATAAAGGAACAGAGACCTAGACAGGCAGAGCATCTTCCTCTAGTAGGCATGTCAGGTGGATCCTGGTCAGGTGCAAGCTGGAGTCTCTCTCTCTGCCTCCCTGCTTCTCAATTCAGAAATAATACAAAAAAAAAAAAAAAAGAATTGCAGCCTCTCACAAAATTGTACCTAGGGTTTCACAAGAGAAAAGACTTACACATGAATGTGATCAGCTCAGGCATCCCCATGCTACTGGCCTCTGTCCATGCAAACCAGAGCTGCTAATGTGCCCTCCATCAAGCCAGAGATCTGGGATTCCTATCGTCCTATCGAATTTATATCATCAGAGTGACTTAAATGCTCACCACTATCACCGCACTGACTCTGCTGAACTGGAGAGAGACCCTCTCTCTGACAGCAGATTGCTGAGTCATTGATGCACTCCATAGTGCTACTCTGCTCCCCAGTCACTGCTACTGGGAAGAGGATAATGGTTACCTTCATCCCACTATAACATCCCTTGGCAGGTATGCTTTGGGCCCCAAAGCATTACAGAGTTTAGGCTACTTGGTTTTCTCTTTTCTTTTAATTTTTTATTGAATTTATGGGGGTGACACTGCTTAATAAAATTGTATATGTTTTAGATGTACAATTTTGTAATACATCATCTGTATATTGTATTGTATATTCACCACCCCAAGTCAAGTCTCCTTCCATCGCCATTTATCCCCCATTACTCTCTTCTCTCACCCTCATCTTCTCTTCCTTCTTGTCATCACCATGCTGTTGTATGTGTCTATGAGTATTTTTATTATTTAATCTTTTCACTTTTTTCACGCAGCCCCCAACCCCCATCCCTCCTGACAATTCTCAGTCTGTTTGTATTAATGAGTCTGTTTCTATTTCATTTGTTATTTTGTTCATTATGTTCTACATATGAATGAAATCATATGGTACTTTTATTTCTCTGACTGACTTATTTCACCTAGTATAATGCTTTCCAGGTCCAACCATGCTTTTGCAAAATGTAAGATTTCTTTCTTTCTATGGCTGAGTAGTATTCCCTTGTGTAAATGCCCCAAAGCTTTTCTTTCCACTCATCTACTGATGGGCACGTGGGTTGCTTCCTAATCTTGACTATTGTAAATAACACTGAAGTGGACAGAAAGGTGTATATATTCTTTCAAATTAGTATTTTGGGTATATTTAGACATATCCCCTAAAGTAGAATTTTTAGTCATAAGGCAGTTTCATTTTAATTTTTGAAGTAACTCCCTACTGTTGATTTTTAGTAATAATGTTTCTCTCTTGCTCTCATAAACTGTCAAATAATTTAACTGTCGTTCCTATTGTGAAATGTAGGATGTTTTTCATAGTCTTCAGTTATCAGCACAATTGAATTTTGAGACTGGACATTTGTTGAATCCTCAACACCATCAGAACAACTTATTTGGCTAGAGCATCAAGAAATGTTTTTAGCTAAAGGAAATGTTGCAATAATCATGAATATTAATCTTTTTCTTTTTTTTAATATACTAAGTTCTGGAAATAAACTAGGAACAGGATAGATGTGTGTCTTAGAAAAGAGTGGCATAGCACGTAACATAGCAGCTATGGACAAAACAAGAACTCATATCCTGCAGGAACCTGGTAGCTTGCATCATGCTGGTGTGGTCAGTGATGATGTACAAAAGCAGTAAATGTTGAATACAACTGCAGTAAGTACCAGGAATTCAAATACATAGGACCTTGTGAGAAGTCAAGTAATTTCTAAGGGCCAGGAAACTTGAAAGATATTTCCAGACTGAAAAAATATGCTGGTGGAAAGGAGAAGGTTTCTCTTGCATACTCTTTCTTTGTCCTTTTTTTATTGCCTTTTTTTTTGAAAGAGGCAGAGAAAGAGAGAGACATGAATATACCTGTGTGTGCCCTGCCTAGGGAATTGAACCATTAACCTCTGTGCTGCGGGACAACTCTTCAACCAACCAAGCTATTTGGCCAGGGCTTAGTTTTTATTGATTTTTAGATATAAAGAGAGAAGGGAGAGAGGAGGAAGGGGAGGAGAAACATTTATTTGTTGTACCACTCAGTTGTACATTCTTTGGTTGCTTCCTGTGTGTACCCTGACCAGAGATAAACCCTCAACATTGTAGTTTGGAGACGACACTCTAACCAGCTGAGCTAACCAGCTAGGGCCTCATTGCTTTATTTTTTAAGTTAACATTTAAAAACAAAACAAGTTATGTTATAATTGAAACAAAAAATTGTGGTACAGGAAGGAAAAATAAATCTCTCGTGTAAAATGGAGCTTAATACAAATGTCTGGTCATTATTTAATGTTCTAAATGAACTCCTGATGAGATTTAAACCATACAGTCATTTCAAATATTCAAGTGAAACCTTCTATTACAGAAACTAAAATAAAGGTACAATAAGTAATTAAGCTTTTTGTTTTCTTAAAAAATTCTTTTTTTTCTACATAATTGAGGAATATTGTTTTGGACATTCTTTTCTTTTCAAGTGCTCTCTCATTTTTTAGGACTAAGAAAATCTCTAGTAGCCTGACCAGGCAGTGGCGCAGTGGATAGAGCATCGGACTGGGATGCCAAGGACCCAGGTTCGAGACTCCAAGGTCACCAGTTTGAGCATGGGTTCATCTGGTTTGAGCAAAGCTCACCAGCTTGAACCCAAGGTCGCTGGCTGGAGCAGGGGTTACTTGGTCTGCTGTAGCCCCACAGTCAAGGCACATATGAGAAAGCAATCAATGAACAACTAAGGTGTCCCAATGAAAAACTAATGATTTATGCTTCTCATCTCTCTGTTCCTGTCTGTCTGTCCCTGTCTATCCCTCTCTCTGTCTCTGTAAAAAAAAAAAGAAAGAAAAAAAGAAAGAAAATCTCTAGTAGCCAGTCAATCATATATTTGCCATGTTGACCAGTACATATTTATGCACAGGACTTTAAGGAAATCAAAATGGGTTGGTTTCCCATTGGTAAGTATATTAGTTTTTGAGGGCTGCCCTCACAAAATACCACACTGAGTGAATTAAACAACAAAAATTTATTTTTTCACAGTTCTGGAAACTAGCAGTCCAAGGTGGAGATGCTGGCAAGTTCAGTTTCCCCTGAAGCTTCTCTCCTTGATTTTCAGATGCCTGAATTCTCATGGTGACCTCACATGGTCTTTCCTCTATGTGCACACAATCCTAGTGTCTCTTGATATGTCCACATTTTCTCTCTCCTATGACACTTCAGATGTTTTAGTACCCACTCTACAGGCCTCATTTTGACTTAATAACCTCATGAAGGCTCTATCACCAAGTATTCACATTCTGGGTTGCTGGAGGTGAAAATTTCAACAATAAAATTTTGAAGAAACACAATTCAGCTTATTATAGTAAGCTATTTTATGTGGAAGAAATCAAGTTAGTCATTAGGTGTAATAATACCTTTATAAAGATATAAAATTATACATTTTTTTTGTCTATTTTTTCTGAAGCTGGAAACGGGGAGAGACAGTCAGACTCGCGCATGCACCCCACCAGGATCCACCCGGCACGCCCACCAGGGGCAATGCTCTGCCCACCAGGGGGCGATGCTCTGCCCCTCCGGGTCGTCTCTCTGCCGCGACCAGAGCCACTCTAGCGCCTGGGGCAGAGGCCAAGGAGCCATCCCCAGCGCCCGGGCCATCTTTGCTCCAATGGAGCCTTGGCTGCGGGAGGGGAAGAGAGAGACAGAGAGGAAGGAGGGGGTGGGGGTGGAGAGGCAAATGGGCGTTTCTCCTATGTGCCCTGGCCGGGAATCGAACCCGGTCCCCTGCATGCCAGGCCGATGCTCTACCGCTGAGCCAACCAGCCAGGGCAAAATTATACATTTTTATCCATGAGCTACAGATCTTCTCTAGAATTATGAAGATCAAAGTATGAGAGCTAAAATAACAATATGTGGAGTACCCAAGGGTTCTCAAAAAAGAATTCAAGACAGAGTATCTTTATGATGTTAAAAGTAATGAAATATATTAAGTAAAACAAGAGATTTCTGTGTCACATGATACTTTTAGGTCGTTTATACCAGTAGTTCCCAACTTTGTTTGGGCCATGGACCGGTTTAATGTCATAAAATATTTTCACGGAATCTGGTCATTCTTTAAAAATAAAACATCATTCAGACTTAAATGTAAATTAAATGGAAATAATGTAAGTTACTTATTCTTTCTCTGCGAACCAGTACCAAATGATCCACAGACCGGTACTGGTCCGCAACCTGGGTTTGGGGACCACTGCTTTATACCATATCCTTGACTTAATTTTTATATATTTTAATTAATATTTTTTATAAATATAATTAAAAATTAAACAAAAGAAAAAGATATAAAATGCCCAATATTTCTAATGTTTGTCTTTTAAAGAATAATAATACATATAAAGATCTAAGAAATTAAACTCAATTACTTAGAATTGTGTAAGAAAGGCATGCTTCCTGGGCCTTTTAAAATCAAACCTACTAAGTATATATCAGGAATTCCAGTCAGATAAGAAAGTCAAGAGGGTGTGTTCCAAGAAGGTAAAAAGAAAGTTAGAATGTAAGAAAAAGATTTTACATTTCAGAAACTAATATACTCTGTCCTAATTGCTATTTGCTTTTTTCTCCTTTAAATACAGTAGAAATATACCAAAATAGGGAGCAAAGTGTTTATTTCATTTTTGTTCTACATTAGGAATAGATGAATAAAATGCCAAAGCAATGAGAAAGAAAATGATACAAAATGTCCTTTATGAATGTCTATAAAAATGCCCAGTGTCTTGTAGCACAGTCTAAGTGGAATATAATGAGTAGAAATAGACAATACATGTGCAATCTCATGAATATGCCATTTTGGGAGGTGAAAAGGTAGTGTCAGCTGGAAACAAGTGCTAGCTTGATCCTGCTTCTCCTCAAACCACTGTTTTATTTTTTCACACTATGCAACAGAAATTTATATTCTTAAATATGTGGTCTAAACCCACTATTTCTATTCTTAAAAAAATACTTATTTTGCAAAAGCTATTATTATAAACGTATATACATGTACATACACACAAAAAAATTTCAGATAATAGAACTGTATCATACACAAAATCTAATCATCTCACTTTCTATCTTTGCAACATCATTTTTAAAATTTATTATATACTTACTTCTATATACATCTAAATAATCTTTTTAAAACAATTTTTCAACAGGCAGAATTTGTATAAAATATAGGTTTGAGCAAATTTAGGGACAAAAGTAGGCTTATAGTTGTGAGTATGCAACCCACAGTTTATTCCTTAGTTATTCAGCTATTATTTATTAATTATTATATTGTTTATATATATTATAACTGTAAATTGACTTTGGCCCATCCCTGCATGTTGACTTTTTTTGAAGGAGGGACATTTAGTACACTTCAATTACCCATAACTTCCCCCAGCTTTTACTACCAAAAATTTTTGCATAAGATATCATATATACATATCTGCATCTATAAGTAAATATGTTTCTATATTGTTCTCAATGGTATATATAATAATAATTTTATAATTATATAATTTTATCTGGAGATGTAGAAAATGTTTGTTACAAAGTTTTCACCCCAACCTGTATCAGTGTCTTTTTTAATGTGAATGTGTAACTCTTCAGTAGATGGCATATATACCCTACCACGTCTGAAATATGGGCTGGACTTATAACTTGCTTTGGCCAATGGAATGTGATGGAATATATGGTGTGCCAGTCTGGAGTCTAGATCTCAAGGCCTTGTGAACTCCTGGTCTTTCTACTGAAAAAGCAGTACATCTTGAGAATAAGTCTAGGCAATCATGCTGGACATGAGGGGCCTTGTAGAGAAAAACCCATTTGTCCCAGCTTAAGCTGTTTGATAAACTCAAGCTATTTCAGGCTTGAGAGTAAAAATGAATATTTTTTTGTGATAACACTGAGCTTTGGGTTGATATTTCTTATGAAGCATTATCACTAAAATTGATATCTGCTATTAGCTCATTGTCTTTCATTCTTGTTCTCAATTTCACTGTAGTTCTTTGTAATTATGACATTTTGAAGCACTTCTAAATGTTTTCAGGGTCTAATTTCACCATAGAATTTATTTTCATTGCACATTGTGTTAGTTCCATTCCTCTTGGAGTCTGAACATCTTCTTTCTTAAATATTTTTCATGTTTTGTTTATTTTTTTTACAAAATTGTAAAAGAGATTCATTTAGTTTTCCTATAATCAAAACATCTTATTTTCATCATTATACTACATTGCATTGTTGAATGAATATATATAATTCTATATTTCATATAATCTTCTGATAAATATTAAAATAATGATTATAATTTCATGTTTTAACCTTTTTTGGTGAACAGTGTAAGATTATTCTGGCAATCATTAGAATTATAATTTCTGGAGTGTTTTATAATCTCTTTATCCTCAATTTCAATAAATGCCATGAATATTTATTTGGATTTGTATGTTCTTTATATTTATTTGAGCTTGGTTCTGGGTATGCTTTTTTATTCTAAATAATTTTTCTTTATTCCAGGCATTTTTTTAAAAGTGATGTGCTTTTCTGTATATTTAAAAATAATTATTTACTACTAAGAAGTCTATAAAATTTTTATTTGTTTTGTTTTGGCTTTGCTATACCTATCTTCATTAGCTATTTAATTTTTTCTTTAATATTTTTTTCTTTCTTTTTGTTCTGGAATGTTTTCTTGTCCCTTTGTTAACTTTTATATGACATTCTTTCATCAATTCCCATTCAATTTCTATACTTTTAATGATCTTTTTTCCTAGTCCTTATTATAGTATAAAAATAATTTTAAATCTCTTTGAAAACAATCACTGATTTTCTTTTTTATGACTCTTGAATATTTTTTCTGTTATTTGTTTTATTAGTGTACATTGATATTTCACTTTGTGTTATTTATGATCATAATTATGCACATGATATATTAAGATACAGTGTTATTGCAAATATTCTTTGATCTTACCAGTGTCTGATTTCTGGTCAGAATGTGTCAAGGAGATTTTGCATTAGGATGTATAAGGAGAACATAAGTAAGATGGCCAACCACTCCTTTTCCTGCCAAAATAATAACATATCTACTCAAGGATATAATATAATTTGGGGGGCTCCAGAATTGGACAACTCAAATATGCATTTTATTTTATCTTGGAGCAAATGCTCTACTGCACATAGAAATTGGGGAAATTAAGTACAGCTGGCCAACCCATTCAAGTGCTGTAAGATTAATCATCTAAGCTATGATCCTGTGTAGTAACACTTTCCTCCCAATTGCTCTTGATTTCTGCTGACTAGGTCACTATGAAAAAGGGAGGGATTGAGGGAGTATATAATATAAAAAAAAACGCTTCAGTGTGAAAAATGAACAGCTCACCGATCCACTCAGCATATTCTGTAAGCTCTGAGCTGCTGTACCAGTCATTATGATTATATCTGTTGTTCATCATTCGGTAACCCACGTGAATCTTTGCTGATATCCAACCTCTTTCCTACAGTCAGTGCCTTCTATAAATTTTTGCTTTTGGGAAAGGAAGAAAATAAAACATGTGCTCAGTCTGCCATTTTTTCTTAGTATCGCATTTACTACGTAACCCTTAGTCATCTGATTTCTTTCCACAGCATTACTAACCCTAACCCTTATATTTTATATGGGATTGAGACTCTCATTCTACTTGATTTCTCACCAAAGCAGTAAATAAGAGATGACCTCCTTTTTCATAAATATTTACTTCCACAAACTCCATCACTTTTAAACATCTTCAAATATGATAAACTGATTAACATTTTTTTCTTTTATTTACCATAAATCATATTGTTTTGGTGGTGGAATTTGATCAGAATTGGTAACCTCTTCAAACAAGGTTGTCTCAGTATAGGGATTAGGGCATTCGTGTTCTTTTGTTGAAACCTGGAAGCTCACGCCTGTTGTTATTTTTCTGCTACTTCTCTAAAGCAGTAGATAAACACATAGTAAGACACAGGGAGATCTAATGGAAAGACTGTATACTGAGTTGGGACAACCTCTAGTCCCACTTCCAAAAGACACATAGAACCATTTGACAATTTGACAGTTGACTCCAAAAGAAAATTCACATTTACCTCAAAGGAAATTGAAATAATTTTCTGTGGGAGGCTGGAAGAACTGTTATGGGCTTCCTTATAGAGCAGTGGTCCCCAACTCCCGGGCTGCAGACCGGGACCGGTACCGGTCCATGGGCCATTTGGTACTGGTCCACAGAGAAAGAATAAATAACTTACATTATTCCCATTTTATTTATATTTAAGTCTGAACAATGTTTTATTTTTTAAAAATGACCAGATTCCCTCTGTTACATCCATTTAAGACTCACTCTTGATGCTTGTCTCAGTCACGTGATACATTTATCCATCCCACCCTAAAAGCCGGTCTGTGAAAACATTTTCTGACATTAAACCAGTCCGTAGCCCAAAAAAGGTTGGGGATCACTGCTATAGAGGACCAGTCTGTCCTTCTGTGCCTGGCCAGAATGCTCAGAATCTCCCACTGTCATCCTGAAGGTAAGTCAGAGTTGACGAAACCGGATGACATACAAAAAGCATCATTATTTCTCTTCTCTTTTCATTCGTAAAAATAAACAGATTCAGAAGAAACACCTGAGAGCTGAGGAATTCTGAAACCTAAAGTAAAACCTCTAAGACAAACAAAGGAGAAATGTCCTTGAAGTAGTCTCAGAAGAGTACATAAAAACACACACAAAATAAAAAAGCTTTGGCACTACCTTTAAATTTCTTAAATCTCACAGTCATAAATAAATAAACAAGTAAATAAAATCTCACCTTCATAAACCAGATATGAAGCAACAATTAACAATTAAAACAAAAATTTATCAGTCAAAAATAAATAACAAGAAATTAAAAGAAATGATTTATCTCTTAAACTCTTATAAAGAGGAAGCCCCCACCAAAAGGACATATATTTAAAAAAAAAGAATATTGTGCAAAGGACTAATCTAAAAGATAAGATTCCAAAACAAAAATAACTAAAAAATAAAAAATAACAAAAGCTAGTACATGTTGGAATGAGAAAAATTTCTTGAGTTGAAAGAAAATGTGAAGCTTCAGCCTAAAATCCCTGTTAAGGGTTAGATAAAAATAAGAAGAACACAGGTTTGTAAACCCCAGGTAAAATCTTAAGAAATAAGATAAATAAGAGATCCTAAAATCTTTTAGAAAGGAAACAGTTTAGTGACAAAACATCATGAATCAGACTGACTTCAGAGTGATTAAAAATGCTTGATGGATGAAGAACATAACTTATAATTAGTCAAAAATATTAATCAAATATGGGAAAGAAAAAAAGACTTTTCTTTTGAGGAATTCAGAAATTTTAGCCTCAAAGTTTTTTTAGAAAATTATTTGAGGTTCCATGTATCAGAATAAGAGTGAAACCAAAAAGTTGATATAATATCAAGAAAAAGTATAAACAACCCAGCAACCAGTCTAAGAAAGGCTTAGAATAACAGCTCCACTGAAAACCTTGAACAGGGGATGTATATTTCAGTAAGCAGGTTGCCATAAATCAATGAAGTTCTTAAAATAGAGTGTTCTTGAGAGTTTGGCTCACTTGAGGCTATGGAATACTGGTCCAAGAATATAGAAAAAAGAAGTCATCTATAGGGCATACTAAGATAAAAAAAAAAAAAGTATAGGCCAAATATGAAAACGGTCCAAAATAGGACATAACATTAACTTATTGCCAGGTATGGTATTGATGCTAGTCAATGCCTGGAGCTAAAAAGAAGCTAAAAGACATTAGAATCATGGCTAATAAAACATCTTCTAAAATTAAAATAAATTTTATAAAAATCTGCAAAAGTTAATAAACTGTGTGGTTCAATATGGTTGGCTACTAGCCACATTTGGCTATGTAAGTTTATATAATTAACATAAAATACAACTTAAAATTCAGCTTTTAGTTTCACAAAGTACATTTAAATGTTCTCAATTGTCATATGAAACTAGTGGCTACCATACTAGACAGTGCAAATATATATTATTTTTATCATCATAACAGTGTGTATTGAATAATGCTGATAGTGTTTAATTAATACTCCATATTTGAGGTACAGATATGGCTTAGTCAGCTTGGGTAATTATAGCAATCTATCATAAACTGGGTGGCGTGAACAACAGTCATTTAGAAATTCAAGATTAAGGCACAAAAAACACTTATGAGTACCCTCATCTGGTCAGAATAAATTTTTGCTGTATTCTGACCAGGTATGTAGAGAAAAAGCTCTTGTCTCTTGCTTTTCATGTAAGGGCACTAATCTCATTATTGGGGCTCAATGTCTTTAATTTATTTATCTATTTATTTGTTTGTTTGTTTTTGTGTGACAGAGACAGAGAGAAGGCCAGATAAGGACAGGCAGACTGGAAGGGAGAGAAATAAGAAGCATCAATTCTTTGTTGTGGCACCTTAGTTTCTCATTGATTGCTTTCTCATATGTGCCTTGACCAAGGGACTACAACAGAGTGTGATCCCTTGCTCAAGCCAGTGACTTTGGGCTCAAGCTGGTGAACCTTGTTCAAACCAGATAAGCCCACACTCAAGCTGGCGAGCTCAGGGTCTCGAACCTAGGTCCTCCACATCCCAGCCTGACAGTTTGTCCACTGCACCACTGCCTGGTTCGGCTCAACTTCTTTTTTTTTTAATTTATTTATTCATTTTAGAGAGGAGAGGGAGAGGGAGAGAGAGAGAGAGAGAGAGAGGGGAGAGAGAGAGAGAGAGAGAGGGAGAGAGAGAGAGAGAGAGAAGAGAGAGAGAGAAGGGAGAGAGAGAGAGAGAGGGAGAGAGAGAGAGAGAGAGAAGAGAGAGAGAGAGAAGGGGAGAGGAGCTGGAAGCATCAACTCCCATATGTGCCTTGACCAGGCAAACCCAGGGTTTCGAACCAGCAACCTCAGTGTTCCAGGTCGACGTTTTATCCACTGTGCCACCACAGGTCAGGCCGGCTCAACTTCTTAATCTCATTTCTTCCTAGTATCCTTCCAAGGCCCCAATTCTTAACAATATAACATTGGATGTTAGAGCTTTAACACACAATTTGGGAGTAGGCACAAACAGTTGAGTTTCTATCAATATTTCAAGATCTAAATGTATAAGTTAAAGTATAAAAGAATGCATGGAATAATATTCACAAATTTGGTGTATTGTGTTATGACATATTTATCATACAAATACCTTATTATATGTACATTTGCATTCACGGCCTTTGGTATAGCTGTTTTTTTGTTTTTTTTTAAACAGGATGTTTTTCTCTGTTTTTGAGTGTTATTAAGCTAAAACAAACCTATAATCTTCCTTTTCAAAAGACTCTTCAATTCTGCATTTTTTATAGTTTTCTTGGAGCCATTCCATCTCTCTTCTTGTTCTGATGTTTAAAGCTGAGTCATTTAGAGCTGTTAACTCCAGTGTGCCACATGTGTTAGTCCTATTGAGGACTGTCTCTTTCTGTTTGACTCTGTCCATCATCTCATGCATTTCATTCTCCTTGCATTCAGACTTAGGGTGTTGCTGGGATCCCAGTAGTCTGAGATGAACAAACTTTAGCACTTCTTATGGCAAATAGACTAAAGAGACAAGTCCTGTCTTTCACCAAAACCAAAGCAGTGTTTTAAATCACTCTAAAATAAGTTTTTCATCTATTTCACCCATAATTCAGCAAGTTTTCCACATTCTTCAGACAAATTTGTGTATAAAAATGAACTGGTTAAGAATATTGATTAAATTAAAAAAGGTTTGTAGATTCATCACTGCTGGAAAAGTCCATTAAGAGAATTTTGGAATGAATTCCCAATCACTCTGACAAGATTCTTTGTATTAGTTCATGTTTGTTCCACCTGGCACTTATGTCTTAATCTTTTTAATACTACTTATTTCTAAATATTGTAATTCAACAAAATTCAATGAGGCCTTATCCAGAATATAAAATTAATCTCTATTTTCCAGCAAAACCTTAAAAATAACTTATTATAGTCTAGAACTGATTATTATAATAACTTGCACTGGTTTCTCTAGCTAGAATGTACATTTCTGTCATGAAAGAAGTACACAGCAAGTCTGTTTGCACATAACATCTAGTATAATGTCTTAAAATACTATGGATTTTCTGTAACTGTCTCCTGATAGATTGAAGAAATCCTTGTGACAACATCAAGAAAGCAAAATTATGTAAATTACTGTACATAATCTCCTCTCCTGTGACCTCATATTGTTCTATAGCTGCTATACAGTGTGTCCGTAAAGTCATGGTGCACTTTTGACTGTTCACAGGAAAGCAACAAAAAGATGATAGAAATGTGAAATCGGCACCAAATAAAAGGAAAACTCTCCCAGTTTCATACCTATTCGGTGCAGTTCGATGTGGGCTCATGGCACAGATTTTTTAGGGCTCCTTAGGTAGCTATCCCGTATAGCCTCTACAGACTCCTCACTGACTGATGGTCTACCAGAATGGGGTTTCTCCACCAAACTGCCGGTTTCCTTCAACTGCTTATCTCACTGAGTAATGTTATTCCTATGTGGTGGTGCTTCGTTATAAACGCGCCGATATTCACATTGCACTTTGGTCATGGATTCGAATTTAGCGAGCCACAGAACACACTGAACTTTCCTCTGTACCGTCCACATCTCGACTGGCATGGCCGTGGGCTGCTCCGCTGTAGACACGGTGTTACGTCATCATCTGTACATGCGCACATGCTGTCACATCATCCTACAGAAACTGGGAGGGTTTTCCTTTTATTTGGTGCAGATTTTACATTTCTATTGTCTCTTGTTGCTTCCCTGTAACTGGTCAAAAGTGCACCATGACTTTACGGACACACTGTATAAAACTAGTGACACAAACATTGTAGATATCTCCCAATAGACTCATAGTTTATTGAATACAGGGACTATATCTTATTATTTGTGTATGTGATTGTGATTGATATATAGAAAATGAATAAGATGGAGATAACAGAAAATCCAATCTGAAAGTAGGGGAAAACAATTTAGAAATAAGCTGTATACAGAAGACTTTTGGAAATAAGCTATGTACTATAAAAAACAATATATAGTTATTTATAAGAAAACTGTGACAATAACATGGGAAATTATTTACTAAAAAATTTTTATATTTATCTTTTAATATTATACAAAAATAAAATGTTTATTTTTATTATCATAAGAAAATACTTAGGCTATCCATGCCATTTGATGGCAATGAAGTATTATTAAATTCTGTTGAATATTTATTGAAATATTTAGACACTGAACTTTAAAAGGATGGTACAAAGAGTCTCACTTAGCATTATGATAAGTGAAACAAGTCAGTCAGAGGAAGACAAATGCTATATGATCTCACTTACAGTATGTAGAAATCAAAACAACAGCAAAAACAATAAAACCAGGCTCATTGATACAGAAAACAACTTGGTGGTTGCAAGAGCAGGGGGGTGTGGGAGAGAGGGGGAAATGGGTAAAAGGCATCATAAATCATAAACTTCTAGTTATAAAAAAATTATATTATGGTGATGTAAAATACAACATGGTGACTTTAGTAAAGAATACTCTAATGCATATTTGAAATTTCTAAGACAATGTATCTTAAAAGTTCTCATCAGAAGAAAAAAATGTATGGTGATGAATGATAAGTAGATTTATTGTACTGATCATTTCACAATATATACAAGTATTGAATCATCATGTAATATACCTGAAGCTAATAAAATGATATATCAATTTAACTTCAATGAAAAATATCTGCACACTGAAATCTATAGAGATGGGACAGATAGTCAGTAAATGAGTATCACCTGCTTCAGGTACAATTCAAGAAATTAAAAACCAATAGGTACTAAGAACTTACCATGGGCAATTCGCTCTGTCTGCTCCTATTGGACATCATAAGAACAAGAAGACACTCCACTGATTCCCTTGTTGTAACTCTAACCCATTCTCAGGGTTCTCTTCATTGCATGTGATGATACTCTGAACACCATCTTTACTGAGTGAGATCAAATACATGTTTTATTCTGCTCAGTTATTAATTATTCCTGACAGCGTAACACAAAATAAATAACAAGCTTCAAAGGTAAATTAGATTGCAAGTATGCACATATGTGTATGTGTGTGTGTCAGGCATATCATTACTCTTTCCATGTACCGGAGTGTTCAAATTTAACTTAGTTTTTAAATTTTAAAAAATATAGTGTCTTGTCTGATGCACTTCAGCCACTGTATTAATTACAAATCCTTATTTAATTTGCCTATAAAATACTATCATGGTATAAAGGTTGGACCTTGATTCATTCATGTGAAAAACATTAGTTTGGATACTAATAATAGAGTAAGATAAAGAAATAACCAATTTATTAAATAAAGAGATTAAATTTAATGATGAATGCTTAAATGCATAAGAAGTGGGAAAGAATTAGGAAGATGTAATATTAAAATTTGTCCAGAGATTAAAAGGGAAGCGGACATTCTTATAACCGCCTCCTTTATCTTCTCAGTTTAACAATCGTGAGACTGGGACACAAGGAATAAAGTGCATAAAATTTTTAAATTTTAAGCTTTTGGGCCTGGATGAACTGTTTGTTTTGTTTCTGTTTTTGTTATAACCAGTTGGTATATTAATGAGGGATAAAGGTATGTCTGCTTTTATTTATTTCTTTTTAAAATTTCCATGGCAGATTCCCCACTTACTTCTTTTATTCCTCAGTATATGTTCATGAGTGAAAAAAAAAATTATCTTTGGAGTCACTTTTTAGCCTGTAGAAACAGAAAGAGCCAAATGTTAGAAGACTGGCAGGGGATTAGCACTATCTCTTACTCAAAGTTGCAAAATAAGAATTGTATGCTTCCTTCTAGGTTAACCATTTTAATTTCAAGGTTTTAATAAATCAGCTTTGTTATAATAAGGCTGCTTAAAACATGTTGACTTTTCACTTTTGCTATATAATTCTGTATCTGATTTCAATTTTATAGTGACTTGTACTTTATTAAAACTATTTTATTGAAACTAGCCTTATATAAACACAAAATCTAAAACATAGATTATACACTAATTTAATGCATTTAATGACATGGTGTCAATGCATATTATTGTAAAAATTTGGTCAAGTTAAACAAGACATACTTAACCTCTAAATGGCTCATTAGCCCACATAGTGGAATTCTTATTTGCAATGGAGGAATTATACGATGCTGCTAAGTAAAATCTATCTTATCAATTATCCCAGTATTGCTTGTGCCTTAGTTTAGGACATCAAATAAATTCACAGCAGGTAGCATTCCTGGAGGAACTAAAGATAATCAGACCTCATTTTCTATAGTTATAGGAAATATTGGAATCTAAAAATACATAGCTAAGAGCATCACTAATAACTACTGCATGTAATACATTTAGTTTAGATTGATTATTACATAGCCTTAAGACTATAGAAATTAGTGTCATCTTGATTTAGCTATCGCCATTTTGATCTGTCTTTGTCTTCAATATGCACTTAAAACAAAACAAAGCAAAACAAAAAACAGTATAGTGTTGTAGCTAAACAACACTGGCTTTGGAAATTTAGACCATAGGCTAAACATTTATCCACAATTTTCTAACTCTTCAATCTTAAGGACATTATTAAGCTTTTCATAAACTCATTTCCATAACTAATATATATCATTATCATCTTTACTAGGATGTTAGAGCACACAATATTTGTGCCCTATAAGACATGCCTTTGGTGTCTCACCTATTTCAGTTTTGCTTGCAGTAGGAAGTTCCCAGGATTTCTTCTAGTGTCTTATCTTTTATGCCTCTGCTTTTTCCACTGTACAGAAGCTTACTTAGATGTGCCGCATCCAGGAAAACCCCACGGAGTAAATATGGGGTAGACACAGGAATACAGGTTAGTCCCTGTGCAACTTCACCTCCCTTACTTTGGAGGTACCATTCTGTGGCATGTTATGCATGATTAATCACAGAACCCACAGTAGGTTCGAGCCCTGGTTGCTCACAGTTCACTAATACATCTGTAGTTTTCTTTCCTTCTCCTTTGTCACATCACCTCTCTTTTCTGCTACACCCCTATTTCTTGACTCCTGCCTTTTCTCATAAAGTCTACATGTAGCCAACTACTAGGCCCAGTTTCTGGTAGAGTCATAACAGAGAGTTGTTTCTTTGCATCATCTTCATTGTCATCACTGCCCTTGTCATTGTAATTCTTTGGTGTTTCTTCCCATGTTTTCTCATTATTATAAGAAGATATTAATACTTCAGGAACAGTGGTTCTCAAACATTTTGAAGTTGGGACGCATTTAAAATCCTACAAATAATTGTAGACGCACTATATACAAATTTTTGAGAAATATGTTATAATAATTAAGTCAAATATTAAAGAAAAAATATAAAGTCCAAGTGTCCTTTTATGGTAATTAAATATAAATATGAAAAAATTAAATTTATTCTTACATTAGAAAATATTTTTGTTACATTTTTTGAGTTATATTCTTTAGAAATCATAAAAAAGAGGGGTTAAAAAAGAAAAAAAAATGACAAAAAAGTTATCTTTTTATATATATAGATACATTCTTAGTAAGATTTAGTAAATTCAGCAAGTCCCGGCACCGAATGTGTTAAGTTTTTTCATTCTTGAGTTTATGAGAAACATGAACCTGATGTGTCTTAGCAATTTCTTCAATGTTTGGGCATATATTTGGAAGGCAAACTCTCATTTCCTCATCAATACATTGAAGAATTCCTCTCTTTTTACTCTTAATTGTGTTGAGTGCAGAAAACCCCAACCATGCATATCATCTTAACTTTACAGCAAACAAAGAATAGAAGAAACTTGCCTCCAGTCTTTCCAGGGAACATGGCAGGTAGTGTAAACAATCCAGCACCACAGTTTAACAGCCTTTTGCAACCTAATCAGGCAAGTAAGGTCGGATGTTAGACAATCTGTCAGTTTACAGCCAATTCCCCACACCTCTGTCTCTCAAAAATCTAAACTACAAAAACTCTGTTGGGCCTGACCTGTGGTGGCACAGTGGATAAAACTTCGACCTGGAAATGCTGAGGTCGCAGGTTCGAAACCCTGGGCTTGCCTGGTCAAGGCACATATGGGAATTGATGCTTCCTGCTCCTCCCCCCTTCTCTCTCTATCTCTCTCCTCTCTCTCTCTCTCTCCCTCTCCCTCTCCTTTCTAAAATGAATAAATAAAATAAAAAAAAAAACAACAAAAACTCTGTTGGTTTTTGGTCCCTAACAGGCACATATTTCTCTGGAATACCATAGGTCGCACATGGAAATCCTCTAAGGTGCACCAATGAGCCCTGGCACACACTTTGAGAACCACTGCTTTAGAAGAAGTAGAAACTTCAGTGACATATATTTATTTGACACATTCCGAAGCAAGCAAGATTATAAGACAATTGAGTAGTATGAATATTCATGTACATATTCCTGCCTCCTGACCGTCTAGAGTACAGTCGTACATGTGTAAGACAACATTAAACAAAAAAAAACAAATGTATGTTCTCTTGTTTCCATAAATTGGTAATTAAATAAACATGATTTTAAGTTAATAAAACTCTAACTAGAACTAATTTTATTTTTTGAAAAAAACTCACTTCTGTGGATCAGCAAGCATAAAAAGAACTCACTACTCAAAGGGTTAAGAAATTTGTAGGCCCTGGCCGGTTGGCTCAGCGGTAGAGCGTCGGCCTAGCGTGCGGAGGACCCGGGTTCGATTTCCGGCCAGGGCACACAGGAGAAGCGTCCATTTGCTTCTCCACCCCTCCGCCGCGCTTTCCTCTCTGTCTCTCTCTTCCCCTCCGGCAGCCAAGGCTCCATTGGAGCAAAGATGGCCCGGGCGCTGGGGATGGCTCTGTGGCCTCTGCCTCAGGCGCTAGAGTGGCTCTGCTCACAATATGGCGACGCCCAGGATGGGCAGAGCATCGCCCCCTGGTGGGCAGAGCGTAGCCCCTGGTGGGCGTGCCGGGTGGATCCCGGTTGGGCGCATGCGGGAGTCTGTCTGACTGTCTCTCCCTGTTTCCAGCTTCAGAAAAATGAAAAAAAAAAAAAAAAAAAGAAATTTGTAAACATTCTGGTTATTTGTAGTGGCATTTATTTGAATAACATCCATCAGAATTTACATAATATAGATTTTATAATGACATGGTGAACTATTATGATTTTTTTTGTCTTCCTTAAATTTAATCTTACTAGGATGTTGAATCATATCAAATGACTTTTATCAAAAGTAGTTTTGAAACTACCAAAATAAGAAACATAATTTTCAAAACACTAAAGCACATAAAGAACCTACATTTTTATAAAACCAGTCAATCCCATAATTTTTATCTAGTCATCAAATATTCATAAGTAGTTGAGCTCAATGAAAATATATACCAAAAGATGATAAAATTATATGCTATAAAGTATTATATAACTTGAAATATTTATTAATTTAGATCACTCTTCACCAGGATTACTATATTTTATCTGCTCAGCATATAGTGACTTTTATTTTGATCTTTATTGTTTTAAAAAATTATCAATCCAAGTTATATATAAGTGTAATTGTTTTAAATAGGGGACTTTCTTGCACAGAGCTGTGCCATAATTTTAAAAAATAATCAAGACAATTTCAGTTGAATCATGTTATAGATGAAATGCAATGTATTAGAATAAAAATGTAAAGCCACCTTACTGTAATAGCTTTGAGACAGTCAGCTTTAATATATAATTTTTTGCTGAATAATAACATATATTGAATAGTAACTATTAATCATAAAGAGCATGAACCACTTAAAATGTCACTGCTATTTATACAAGATACCTGTGCTTTGCCAGTACTGATCTGAGTTCTGTGGATCACCAGTAATCAAGATAGAATTATTTCATTGAAGAAAGCCACAATCTATTAGGGAAGTCAATAAAAATAGTTATATATTATAAATTCTTTATTATATTCATTAAAAACAAAAGTATAAAATTTATAATAACTGATAATGAGCATGAAATTTTTATGAAAACTTTTATTTGAACTTTTAATGAAGAAGGCAGTTCCTAGTGAAAATTTTGAAGAGAAAATTCCAAATAATGTGGTGTCATGACAGAAGATGGGCCAAGGTGAAAGAGAATACCATAATTAAGGCAACTGTTGAGTTCAGTATAATATGATGTGTAAAACTTAGAAAGAGCTATTGAGTCATATTGTCCTGGATACTGTGTTTTACACTCATATATTTAAAATTCACCTTGTAGTCAATGAAGAAGCCATTTTCAGGTTATGAGTAAGCCTCTCTTCCTTTATTTAACATTCCCCTTTTGGATTTCTCAAGGACTACTGTGGGTGGTGCACAGAGCGCATTCCTAGCTGCTGTGGCTAATACAATGCTGTGAGAATACTCCAGCTCCCAGGGCCCTCCTCGGCACACCCAGGAAGGGAACTCGCCTGCTATAAGGAAGTGACTTAGTGCCAACCACGCAGCTCCCTGACCTTTTCAGCTATTGGCTCTGAAGAACACGCTGTAACACTCTATTGGCTGAACCTGTATATATAAACTAGCTTACTTCCTGAATAAAGCAGATCTGTGTCACTGAACCTGGTCCCTGGAGTCAGGTCTCTGCATCTCCATCGTCCTCACCCCTGGCAGGACTTGTTCACAGACCACTCAAGAAGATATATTTTTTTGTTGTTTCTTATTTCATCTAAATTCTCTTCTGAGTTCTGATCACTTCCAGTCCTGTAGTGACCATCTCTGTATGAGTGACAGTAAAATTTAAATCTCCACTGCAGAATTCCTTCCTGAAAGACAGATACCATGTAAGTCTATATATCTTCCCAGAGAAGTCTAAGAGGAATATCAAAGTAAATATGTTTAAAACTGATCCATTGACTTTACCCTTAAAATGTTTTATTTCTTTTTCGAAAAACTACCACCACACACATGTACATGCACGTTCACACACACATAGTTCCTCAAACTAACAATGAAAGAAGATATCTTTATTTGTCTTCTTTCTCCAATGACTTATACTACCTTTAGGTTCTGACTTCCCGTCTGAAATCATCATGATCTTTTCTCTCCTTTGTTTTCATCTTTACTGCACTTATCTCAGTAACAACACTGCCTCCTTGACCAGTGGAAGAGTCTCTTACCTGGCCTCCTTGCCTTTGCTCTTGGTTCCCTCTAATCTAATTTACACTCCATAGAATAAAGTATCTTTTAAAAATGTGTGGCAAATTTTTTTATACCACCTTTCCTCTTTTTCAGTATGCTCAAGCCACAACAACTCTCTGGCTTTTCTTTTGGCTGTAATAATATTCCACCCAGTGTATTTTGGTGAGTATCTTTCTCATAAATAATGTTTTTGCTAAAAGATTATTTTCCAAATAAGATCTTACTCAATAAAATGCCCTGCCAACTATTTTTTCTTACAGATATTCTCTATTTTATTATTTATCTATTTATTTCCTTTCTAACATATAACACTAATTTAATTATCACTAATAGCAGTCATACATGGTTGAAAAGTAAATCATAAATCTGAAGTAAAATAACATCTTTCAGCTATGTAAGAAAGTGGTGTTATAGGAAAAACAGAAATATACTTTATGAATCAGAGGTATTTAATAATATATTAATGTTCCATGGATGACTAAAAGTTTATTGATTACATTCAAATAAGAAATATTTTAAGTGTAAATCTTTGACAAATAGCTATCATTTTTCCCACAGAAAAGTCTTTTGAGAGTTGCTGATAGCAATTTTTTATGAATATTCATGAAACAGACTTTTGAAATTTTGAGATTTTTTTTTAGTTCTTATATCTAAAATTTTAAATGCAGTAATAAATGGAATTATGCTGATATTGGAAATCAGGAACATACGACATTTAACAAAAATTTATGTTTAAAATAAAATGAAATCAAGAACAGCATAGAAAAGTCTATAGAATTAATGGAATGACAAAATGTTTTATATATATCTATCCACATCTGTCTCCTCATAAGGTTTATTCTATAGTTAAACAATTTTTCTTAAATGAATTTTAATCCAAAATGATCAATGTATACAGTTAACAAAAGTGGCAAGTTTGAGCTAAGCACATATTAACTCCAATGTGACTGTAAGTACTGGTCACAGTGAAATGTTAACAAACAGTTATCAAAAGAAAAAATCTTGACTGCATGGCCCAAGGATACATTTCAATGATATATATAAACTGGGTCATGAAGTTAAAAAATTATAAACTCAGCCATTTTATAAGTACCTGTAGAGTATCTCATTTTTAGTTGACAAATGAATGTTATTGGCTCTGGCTGGGTTCAGGGTCCAGGTGAAGTATTTTGGTTCATTCTTTGAAATTAAAACATCACATACAGATCCAATTGATTTAAATATTACCCCATGACTGTATAAACCTGATTATAAGTTTGCATTTTTTATTTTAAGACAAATATTACCATATTCCATAAAAGGATATAGTATTTGCTATATAATAATAAAACTGTAAGAATGAGAGGGAGCTAGTTATAGTCACTAGAGTTACCCAATTAACATCAGTCTTTCATAAGGTTTTCTTGAACATTATCGAAAAAACAAAACAAAATCACTTCAGTATGAGAATCTCATCATAAAAAAGTCATTTAAAAGGAAATATAATCAACAACGAAAGGAAATAGCATTTAAATGATACTGCTTCATGGAATGTAACCAATTTAAAACACAAGGAATGTCTCTACTTTCAGAACAAACTATATATAAACACAAACAGAAGCATAAAAAAAACCTTGAACAATTAAGTAAACATGAAGTTAGGACAACATCATTTTGGAGTGTCTTGATTGAGCTGTGCATCTGAGTCAAGGAAAGAAATAACTTATCCTCACGACTAATAGTAATAATTTGGTAACAAAAGCTTTTTGAATTGCCAGTAAGTGAAACTCAATAAGAATATAGAATGAGTAAGAGAAGAACATAGACAAAAAGAGCTTTAACACTTTTTAAATTTTCTAGTACATAAATATTAAAGGTATATATTCAGTTTTTTAAGACTTTTCAGCACAAACTAAAGAGAATAATTGTTATGAGATTATTGTCAATTATATTGAAGGTTAGGTAAAAAGTCTTCTCTACCAATTTTTTATTTTTTAAATAATATTAGATCCTCTTTTATTTGATATCCACAATCACAAACTCTTAACATCACAAAAGCACTTAAAGATTAAAAGGTAAACAGGGTGGAATTTTCTTCTCTCAGAGATGGTAGGCTCCGGTGAAATAGTTACTCCTCTGGGTAGTCTTTTGAAAGGAGAACAAAATATTCTGGAGTATTTCAAAATGTTGAGTTTTATTCTCCTCCTGCAAGAAGCAGAAAAGGATCTTTTCTGATCTTCACCATAAGAACGTGGTAGAACTCCTGAAGTTAAAACTTTTAAATGTGTGCTCTATACTCCCAAATGGGTGTTTTAAAATATCAAACTAGCATATATTGGGCCTTCAGCAATTGGTCAATAACAGTTTAAGTAAGTGGTTCTCAAACTTTCTAAAGTCAGGGCACATTTAAAATCCTACATTAATTGTAGGTACACTATATACAAATCTCTGAGAAATATGTTATAATAATTAAGTCAAATATTAAAGAAAAAATATAAAGTCCAAGTGTGCTTTTATGGTAATTAAATGACATAAATATGACAAAATTAAATTTATTCTGACATTAGAAAAAATATTTATGTTACATTTTTTGTTATACTTTTTAGAATTCATAAAAAAGAGGGTTTAAAAAAATTTTTTTAAATGACAAAAATGTTATCTTTTTATATATATAGATACATTCTTAGTAAGATTTAGTAAATTTGGCAGGTCCCAGCACTAAATATGTTAAGTTTTCTCATTCTTGTGTTTATGAGAAACAAGAGCCTGATGTGTCCTAGTTATTTCTTTAATGTTTTGGGCATATATTTTAAGGCTAACTCTCATTTTCTTGTCAATACATTGAAGAATTCCCCTCTCCTTACTCTTAATTGTGTTGAGTGCAGAAAACCCCCACAATACATATCATCTTAACTTTACACTAAACAAAGGATAGAAGAAACTTGCCTCCAGTTTTTCCGGGGAACATGGGGGGTAGTGTAAATAATCCAGCACCTCAGTTTAAGAGCTTTTTGCAACCTAATCAAGTAAGTGAGGTGAGGTATTGGGCAGACTGTCAGCTTACAGCCAATTCCTCACCTCTGTCCCCCAAAAACCTAAACTCCAAAAACCCTCTTGGTTTTTGGTCCCTGAGAGGCACATTTTCTCTGGAATATTATAGGTCTCACCTGGAAATCTTCTACGGCACACCAGTGCTCCCTGGTGTACATTCTGGGAACCACTGGTTTAAGTGTTCTTGTGGGTTCTCTACTGGCTGTTTGCTGTTGTCTCATGACAGAAAGCTATGAGTTTTTGTACTCAACAATCTATCTCATTTTCAAGGCAGTGTTTTTTTATCCTTGACTTCAATTTTCTTATAGATCTAAGAAAAGTTGTTGATTTTCAGTTTCTTCAACATCTTTATTATGAGGAAGAAGTGAGAACTCTAATGTTCTCTACATGTCAGGCCAGAAAGTGAAAGTATAAAACTCCTACCATCTTCAAAGCTAGTAATAGATGGTAAAATCTTTACCTGGGGTTAACGTATAAACATCTTGAGGAAAGCTATTATCCTGTCTACAGGTCCCAAACTCACAGGTCATAGCACTGGGATTTTAACAGAAATTCTTTTCATCCTGGCCTGGGAGATCTTTTAAGAACCTTTTAAACTCATTATAAAATATCTATCTACTATCTATCTATCATCTATCTATCTATCTATCTATCTATCTATCTATCTATCTATCTATCTCATCATCTATCTGTTCCTCTTGATATCTTCCCTTTTTCTTCCCCTTCTTCTTTTTTCTCCCTCTCTCTCTTCCTCTCTTTTTCTTTATCTCTCTATCTCAACAACTTCAGCTTTGCAATGTTTTCTAATTTGGGTATTATTTTTATATAATATCCTTCCTATTGAAACTATACAACTAAAGTTTCAGTTAGAAATTTAGTATCTTTGCCTAAGATATTCCTTCATGAAAAGTGTCCTGAGTTATATTTAAAAATTAACATCAAAGTTCATATGGTTCACACTTGCATGAAGGACATGTTTAATACGCTACAAATTGACTTGCCATGAAGCCACCTCCTTCTGTGAAATTAAAAACAAAGTCACTAATATGGGTGACATACAAACCATTATTACGAACATTATAGAGGAGAGAAGATATGAAAATAAACAATGAGTATTTTAGAAAATAGTAATGTTTGATGACCACTTTCATGTTTTCATGTATATAAACGCATGTAAGTGCAGATACACTGTTCTGTTAAATCCCATTTGATTTAGCATCAACATTTCAAACAACACCAGTAAGTCTCAGGAATTTATATAGAAATGAATTCTCAATAAACGATTGGATATTATTTATTTAAGAGAAGATAATTTTGCAAAGAAAATTTCTTGAAAGTAACATTAATATAATCTGCAATTATATAGCATGATAAAAATAATCTTGAAAATGAAAATGGCTGAAAATGTCTAAATTGCTAGTAAACTTTGAAAAATTTTATCTTGAGTATGAGACCCAATTCTGACCCAACTGAATATTCAAGTTGCCATCTGCTAGATATTTTTGAAATTGATATAGTATAAATTTGTACTTAAATACATTTTAGTCCTCAAAATGTCCATACTATAAAATCACCAATTTGACTGCTATTAATTGAGATCTTTGTCTGTCAGTTTCTGGAGAAAATTCAAGAACTGAGCATAGTAACAATGCATGCAATTCAACTAAGTGCCTATGGAGATGGACATCTAGGGCCAAATATTTAAAGAGCATCTACTATTTCTTCTTCTATGGTGGCAGGTTTGAGCTATGAGTTTCAAATAATGCATTCATTGCCAATCCTGTTTCAACAGAACAAATGGATGGCAGTGGAGTGCTTTCAAAAGTAAGAGGTTGAAGAAAGTTATTTTTGCTATGACTAAATTGTACGGCCCCAGTCACTCAGGTGAAGAGACTGCCTCTAGTGGTTCTGGGATACAAACTTGATTTTCTAGAAGAATTAGATATTTGTGTGTACTAGAACTACAGAGAGAAAGATTAAAAATGTATTATTCTGAAGCATAAATTTAATTGCAATTGCCTGTATTTTTAGTAAGATGCTATAAAAAGAAAAAGTATAAGAAGGTTGTTGTCTATGCAATTTAATATTTTTGTGTAAAAAACAAAACATGTGAATAATAATTACATAAAATTATATATTTTGAATTAATATATTTATATAGTAGAAAAAGCAGATATTATATACCTATTAAACTTTGTGTGTGTGTGTGTGTGTGTGTGACAGAAACAGAGAGAGACAGAGAGAGGGACAGATAGGGAGAGACAGCCCAGGAGGGAGAGAGATAAGAAGCATCAATATTTTTTGTTATGGCACCTTAGTTGTTCATTGATTGCTTTCTCCTATGTGCCTTGATGGGGGGACTACAGCAAACCGAGTAACCCCTTGCTCAAACCAGTGACCTTGGGCTCAAGTTGGCAACCTAGGGGTTTCAATCCTGGGTCCTCCACATCCGAGTCCAATTCTCTATCTACTACATCACTGCCTGGTCAGGCTATACCTATTAAACTCTTAAAATAATGTGATAAATCGCATTCTTTTGGAGTAAATATTAGATATAGAAAATGGAAGACAATAATGAATAAGTACTATAATTTCAGGAGTTGAACAATTATTTTAAATATCTCAGGAGTATTATAAAATATATTATAAAGTAATAAAAATAGTAAGGGTACTGTGGATTTTTCAAAGTGTTCTCAAGTAGAAGATAAAAAATACTTCCAAATATTAATTGTCGTTTCTTAAGACAATTGAATTTTTAAAATTTTAATTATTGTGTGTTTTTTAAATAATATGTGTTTAGTAAATATATTCTACTAAAAGGTAATTAAATAAAGATGTTATTTGTTTATTTTATACTAATTTTATCATAATACATTAGAGCTAACTTTTAAATTCTGTTTCTGTGACTGACAGGTACAGGAGTTATGATATCAAAATATTAAGATTCATCTAACTGGTATTAAATATTTTATAGCCACTCTAATGTAAAGAAAATCCCTTGTCAGAAGTAATACACCTCACTAAATTATTCATTATCTATTTCATTACCTCTAAATACCTTCTAATTTTTTAATCAAGAAAATTAAGAGGTTAGTATTAAGGTCAAATGAGAATATATATATGAAAGAACTTTGAAATTGGCAACAATATGGTTTTTTGAGACCTTTTACAATCTTACCTCAACATGTCTATTCCAGTAGTTATATCTCTTTCAGGTAAGTTGTTCTAAATTGTAATGGCATTAGCATTGACATAAAGTTTAGAAAATCTTGTTTAATTTGAATTTCAAATAAACAATGAACATTTTTCTTAATATAAGTTTATTTCAAACATTTCATAAAGCATGTAAATTGGCAAATATTGCAATTTGCTAGGTGTGCAGACCACCTCCTATGGGTTACATTTTGCAAGTAACTAAACCTGCCAATCTATAGTATAGATTACAGATATTTCCTTGTAAGAAAAATCTTGCTGCTGATTTTTTTAATGCTCAACTTTCTTTAAAAATTTTTAGTAAATTTTTTAAACATATCATCTATGTTTAATTACTAAGCAATTATTTTCTTTTACCACTGTCATAGTCCTAGTATCTAGCATAAGATATGACAGTCACAATCAATCTTATATCTCAATACACTCATGTGCTGATAAAACCACAATAATGATGGAACACATATATTATACAATGGTGGTTGCATAAGATTATAATGGAGCTGAATATTTCCTATTGCCTATTAGCAATGTTGCAGACGTAGTAACGTTGTAGTACAACACATTACTCACATGTTTCTGGTAATTTGGGGGAAACAAACATACTGAGTTTCCAGTGTTTAGAAGTACAGCATATATAATTAAAGCAATAGCTTAAATCAGTGGTAGTCAACCTGGTCCCTACAGCCCACAAGTGGGCATTCCAGCTTTCATGGTGAGCGGAGGCAGAGCAACCAAAGTATAAATAAAAAGATAGAATTAACTATAGTAAGTTGTTTTATAAAGATTTATTCTGCCAACCTTAGCAAAAATCCGACATAAAGTACTTGGTAAGTAATTATTATTGTATGCTTTAACTTGCTGTAACTCTGCTTTATAAATTTTATAAAGTAAAGTTATTTCCCTACTTTATAAATCACCATTCCTATGGAACCTGTGGGCAGTTAGAAAATTTTACTACTAACAGAGATACAAAAGTGGGTGATAGGTATTAAAAGGTTGACTACCCCTGGCTTAAACCATCAAGGTTTGTGTAAGTACATTTTATAATGTTTGTACAATGACAAAATTGCTTGACATTGCATCTCTCATCTCAGAATGTATCCCTGTTGTTAAGCAGTATAAAATTGACTTCATTTATAGGATATCATAATACATTTTTAGTTTTGTTAAATTTAGTATTTCTTCCAATTATAAATGTAAATTTAGTATTTCTTCCAATTATGAATGTAAATTACAAACCACAGTAATGTTTGCAATATCTGTGTCATGCATAGAAGTCATACATATTTTCACAGTATATTCTAGTTGTAGATATCTTAAACTATCATTTATGCTTATTACTTTTTTAAAAATTACTTTAGTTATTAGACCTCTGAGATATTGTTATTAAATGTGGCTATAAACAAAACACTTCTATTACTATTAAAAAATAATGAGAAATAGCTAGGAGAAGAATAAACTTACAAAATTATGACTAAAAATACTTATATATCTTCTTTTAGAATGAGAATTAGTGAATATTTACTTATATGAGGCTGCTTTATGTCATATGAAAGCAAATAATTGTTATTTTCTGTATTTGAAAATATAGTTATGATAGGTTTTATGGGTGCCAAAGTATACTACTGTTATCTTGCTTAAGCTGGATATTACTTTAATAAAAATTTATTCCCCAAATGGCTGGTAGATAGAGTTGGCCAACAGAGACATTTGATGTTTCCACTCAGAAGCTGATGTGTTTAGTTTCTCAGATCTCCCTACAAGCCCCAACTTCTCCCTCTGCCTCAGTTTTTCAGAATTATTTGTTAGGGAAGCTTTCCTTCTTCCTTCTACTTCTTCTAGATCTTCAATCTCATGGTTTCTCCCAAAATTGTTTTAGCTGTAACTCTTCTACTTTACTTTATGTGGCAGACAAACTCTAGGTTAAGTCCCAATACTCTGATTCTTGGATCATGTCTTCGTAAAATTTCTTTCCCTTGAGTGTAGAAATCATGAGTTGCATCTAATCAATAGAAAGTGGCAAAGTTGATGTCATATCATTTTTTGTCTTTTGTTACATTAGATAAGACTCTCTTAGACTGTAAAAAAGATTCTCTCCTGCTGGTCTTGAAGAAACAGGATGTTATGATATAAATGGCCTAGACCGCGGGCAACCAGTAGTAGCTGAGTGTTTTATTCTTATATAGCTAGAAGAGATTTAATTCTCCTAACAGCCAGGAAGAAAACACGAGTTTCAAAAAGGAACACGGTGCCTGACCTGTGGTGGCACAGAGAGGTAAAGTGTTGACCTAGAACCCTGAGGTCGCCAGTTCAAAACCCGGGGCTTGCCTGGTCAAAGCACATATGGGAGTTGATCCTTCCTGCTCCTCCCACTAACTCTCTCTCTCTCTCTAACTCTCTCTCTCTCTCTCCTCTCTAATAATTGAATAAGTAAGGTCTTTAAAAAAAGAAAAAAGGAACATAGCTTGGCTGACCTCTGGACTATAGCTTTGTGAGACCCTGAACAAAAAAGCCAGCGAAGTCAGATCTAGACTTTTAACACAGAGAAACCATGAGATAATGAAACTAGGTTGTTATAATTTTGTAGTAATTTGTCATACAGCGAGACAAAATTTAATATACCCCATAATACTTATAATGGTTCACTTTCCTGGCTCAAACCTAATTGACTCACACTTCATAAAACATATTAAAGTTGGGTTTTATATTTATCCCATTTCTTTTTTCCCTACTAAACTGAAACCCACAAAGGATGTTCCTCTTTGTACCTCCAGTGTCAGTTTAACACGGCACCTAATGAATAGTTAAATGACACTGACTAATTGATCAAATCAATTGAGTAATGAACAAATTATGATTCCATATCAGATTCTGTTTGGCAAGTGAGAATGAACCATGATAGCTAAAATTGTCCTCATTCTATGTCAAGATAGTGAATTGCTGTAATTTCAAATCATTAACATTATTTCAAGTCATAAGGTTGCAGTTGCATAAGGTTGCTTTAGTATAATAAGTTTTAAAAATCATTTAGTTCTATTACAAGAGTCATGGTAATGGCGGAGTAGGAAGCGATACCGATAAATCTCCCCCAAAACTCAACAAGATCTTCAACCAAAAACAGAAAAACCTATACTTAGAGCCTCCAGATGCTTCACAATACACCCGAAGGTATGGTCGAGTGAAAAATTGGCTAAATATATAACCAAATCCTGAAGGAAATAGGGAGTAAGAAATGCTCCGCCTTCCTCACTAACCTAAACAGGGCGGCTTTCTCTGGTAACTGTGAATATACAAACTGAGGCGGGCAAAGGGGGTGAATGCATCCAGGCCGCACACAAAAGGCCGAACCAGGCTGTGGCACGGAGATCCTAGTGGAGGAAAAACTGTTCCTGTGGCAAGCCGGGCAATACAAGCTAACACTCGCGCCAAACCCAAACAAAGAAAGACAAGCGGGGCAGCCATTTTACCCGTTCTCCTGGTTGGTGCGCAGTTAGTGGGCGAGAGATCTCTTCCTAAGCCCCAGAAGTGGGTGTCCGTGTTGCCCCACAGAGAGGCAGGGTCAGAGGCCTTTCTGTGGGCCGAAAGCAGAATCTCTGGGCAGCCCCAGCGCCCTGGGAAAGCTGCACACGGGAGGGAGCGAGAACTAATTCCAACGGTGGAAATTTTCCGTGCTGGTGAGGGTTTCACTCAGGGAAACGCGGCCGGCCTCATATCCTGGTTTGCGCACGCAGATAGGTAGTGAGCGATTCCTCCGAGTGCCTCGGCAGGGCGCGCCTGTGTTATCGCACAGAGGGGCAGAGTCAGGGGCCTTTGTGTGGGCAAAAGCAAAATCTCGGGCCGCCCCAGCGCCTTGCAAAAGCCGCGCATGGGGACGGAGCGAGAGCGAATTCCAGCACTGCAAAATTTCATGCGGTTGGGGGTTTCACTCAGAGCGTGAGACTACTGGCCGGATATCCTGGTCTGCGCGCGCAGATAGTGAATGAGAGTTTCCTCCAAGCACCCCAGAAGTGGGTGCCCGCCTGTGTTACCGGACAGAGTGGCAGAGCCAGAGGTCTTTGAGTGGGCGGAAAGCCCGCCTGATTATGCTAGCAGCTCTGACTGACTGAGCCTTACCCAGAGCCCTGTGCTGAGTGGAAATAGAGTGGGGAGTTGCCAGCTCTTTGAACCTCTTACTATCCAGGCAGAGGCAGCAACAACCCCATAGCTGGATTATCAGGCTACTAATTGAGGAAGGAAAGACTAGGAGAAAGGCTCCAGGAACACGGACTCTCTCACTGTCGGAGCCTATGAAAGCTAATGAGCCTTGACTCCCAACGAGACTAAAGCACAATACATGACATTGCCATAGAGACTTATCAACTGCAAACCTCTACCTGAGCGTGCCAAAGGGGCAGAACCTGGGGTACAGAGTCACCAACCAGGAAGAGGGAGAGAAAAGAAAAAACAAGAAGATAACCTCTCAAAATCAAGAATAATCTGCAGACTTTATAACCTATCCCATTTTATTATATTTGTTCGTTTGTTTCTCTTATCTTCATTCTTGATACTTTTTTTCCTCCTCCAATTTGGCCGATTAACTCTCTGCCGGTCTTACTCTCTCCTCTCCTTGAACTACACTACCCATAAGTGTTACATCTCCCATTATCTTTTTTCTCCTCTTCCTTTCTCTCTATGAGGGTTGCACTCCAAAACCCTTAACTCTCTCTCTCTTCTTTCTTTTTTCTTCTTTTACTGGTTCCCTCTTTTTTTCTCTCTCTCTCTTTCTTTTCTCCCTCTATATTAGTTTCTTCCTTTCTCCTTTACATCTCCTCTCATTCAAACATCAATAACAAACAAATTATCTTATCTGGGACTCAAACTTATGTTTGTGGCATTTTGGGGGGTTTTTACTTCACCTTTTTAACTCACTAGCAGTGCTCCCATCCCTGGCTCTCCATTTTATCTAGTTCTTGTTCCACTAAATACAATAGTATTTTTTTAATTTGTCCCCCCATTTTTCTGTTCTCTTATTCCTCTCATCATAACTCTTAGACAACACCAACACCTAAAAGCAAATCATTTTATTCTTGACCCAAATTTTTTCCTTATTTGCTTTTTGTGGGTCCATACCGCCCCCCCCTTTTTTTTTTCCTTTTTTTTTTTTTTTTTTTGCCCATTTATTACTTTTCCCCAATTCAGGACCTCCATCACAGGCATTGTTTGTTATAATTCACAGTTCACCACAAGATTTTCTCAGGAAAAAGGGGAGAGGAGAGGAAAAAAGGAGGGGGGGAATAATTTCCTTTTTTAAAAAATTATTATTTTATTTTTCTTTATTTCATTATTAATTTTTTTTTAAAAAAAACAACTCTTTTTGATTTTTTATTTTTTTAACTTTTTATTCTTTATTAAATCTCATTAATACTATCAACAAAACCACCCTCAGATGCCATTAAGGAAGAGAAAATCAAATATCATGGATACAAAAGAAAGAGAGGTAACACAGCTAGATGAGGAAAAATCTATGGAGAAAAAATTTAATATATTGGAAACCTTGGAGCTAAATGACAGAGAATTCAAGATAGAAATCCTAAAAATCCTCCAAGATATACAAGAAAACACAGAAAGGCAATTTAGGGAGCTCAGAAAACAACTCAATGAACACAAAGAATATATGTCCAAAGAAATTGAAACTATAAAAACAAATCAAACAGAGATGAAAAACTCAATTTACGAGCTGAAAAACGAAGTAACAAGCTTAGCTAATAGAACAGGTCAGATAGAAGAGAGGATTAGTGAAATAGAAGACAAGCAACTTGAGGCACAACAGAGAGAAGAAGAAAGAGACTCAAAAATTTAAAAAAATGAGATAGCCCTACAAGAATTATCTGACTCCATCAAAAAGAATAACATAAGAATAATAGGTATATCAGAGGGAGAAGAGAGAGAAAATGGAATGGAGAACATACTCAAACAAATAATAGATGAGAACTTCCCAAGCCTGTGGAAAGAACTAAAGCCTCAAATTCAAGAAGCAAACAGAACACCGAGTTTTCTTAACCCCAACAAACCTACTCCAAGGCATATCATAATGAAATTGACACAAACCAACAGCAAAGAAAAAATACTCAAGGCAGCCAGGGAAAAGAAGAATACAACATATAAAGGAAGGCCCATTAGATTATCATCAGATTTCTCAGCAGAAACTCTACAAGCTAGAAGAGAGTGGACACCAATATTTAAAGTCCTGAAAGAGAGAAACTTTCAGCCACGAATACTATACCCATCAAAGCTATCCTTCAAATATGAAGGAGAAATAAAATCATTCACAGATACAGAAAAGATGAGGGAATTTATCATCAGAAAACCCCCACTCCAGGAATTACTAAAGGGGGTTCTCCAATCAGATACAAAGAACAAAAAAAAAACAGAGCCACAAGTAAAAGCTCCAGGAAGAACACAATAAAACCAAATTTAAACTGTGACAACAACAAAAAGAAAGAGGGGGAGAAGATGGAGATTAACAGTAGCAAAGGACGATGGAGTGCAAAAGTACTCACAAAATAGTTTGCTACAATGAACAGGGTAGGGACCCTTTTCATTACTCCAAGGTAACCACCATTGAAAAAACCACCACAGAAGCACATGAGATAAAAAAGATAGCAACAGAGGAAAGATGTATGGAATACAACCAAATAAAAACAAAAGATAGAAAAACGAAAGAGAAGGATCAAACAAGACACAAAACTAACAGAAAGCAATCTATAAAATGGCAATAGGGAACTCACAAGTATCAATAATTACACTAAATGTAAACGGATTAAACTCACCAATAAAAAGGCACAGAGTAGCAGAATGGATTAAAAAAGAAAATCCAACTATATGCTGCCTACAGGAAACTCATCTAAGTAACAAGGATAAAAACAAATTCAAAGTGAAAGGCTGGAAAACAATACTCCAAGCAAATAACATCCAAAAAAAAGCAGGTGTAGCAATACTCATATCAGATAATGCTGACTACAAGACAGGAAAAGTACTCAGAGATAAAAATGGCCATTTCATAATGGCTAAGGGGACACTGAATCAAGAAGACATAACAATTCTTAATATATATGCACCAAACCAAGGAGCACCAAAATATATAAGACAGCTACTTATTGACCTTAAAACAAAAACTGACAAAAATACAATCATACTTGGAGACCTCAATACACCACTGACGGCTCTAGATCGGTCATCCAAACAGAGAATCAACAAAGACATAGTGGCCTTAAACAAAACACTAGAGCACCTGGATATGATAGAAATCTACAGGACATTTCATCCCAAAGTGACTGAGTATACATTTTTCTCCAGTGTACATGGATCATTCTCAAGAATTGACCATATGTTGGGCCACAAAAACAACATCAGCAAATTCAGAAAAATTGAGGTTGTACCAAGCATATTTTCTGATCATAAAGCCTTGAAACTAGAATTCAACTGCAAAAAAGAGGAAAAAAATCCCACAAGAATGTGGAAACTAAACAACATACTTTTAAAAAATGAATGGGTCAAAGAAGAAATAAGTGCAGAGATCAAAAGATTTATACAGACTAATGAAAATGACAATACGACATATCAGAATCTATGGGATGCAGCAAAAGCAGTGATAAGAGGGAAGTTCATATCACTTCAGGCATATATGAACAAACAAGAGAGAGCCCAAGTGAACCACTTAACTTCCCACCTTAAGGAACTAGAAAAAGAAGAACAAAGACAACCCAAAACCAGCCGAAGAAAGGAGATAATAAAAATCAGAGCAGAAATAAATGAATTAGAGAACAGAAAAACTATAGAAAAAATTAATAGAACAAGGAGCTGGTTCTTTGAAAAGATCAATAAAATTGACAAACCCTTGGCAAGACTTACCAAGGAAAAAAGAGAAAGAACTCATATAAACAAAATCCAAAATGAAAGAGGAGAAATCACCACGGACACCGTAGATATACAAAGAATTATTGTAGAATACTATGAAAAACTTTATGCCACTAAATTCAACAACCTAGAAGAAATGTATAAATTCCTAGAACAATACAACCTTCCTAGACTGAGTCAAGAAGAAGCAGAAAGCCTAAACAGACCTATCAGTAGAGAAGAAATAGAAAAAACCATTAAAAACCTCCCCAAAAATAAAAGTCCAGGCCCTGACGGCTATACCAGCGAATTTTATCAAACATTCAAAGAAGACTTGGTTCCTATTCTACTCAAAGTCTTCCAAAAAATTGAAGAAGAAGCAATACTTCCAAACACATTTTATGAGGCCAACATAACCCTCATACCAAAACCAGGCAAGGATGGCACAAAAAAAGAAAACTACAGACCAATATCTCTAATGAATACAGATGCTAAAATACTAAACAAAATACTAGCAAATCGAATACAACAACATATTAAAAAAATAATACATCATGATCAAGTGGGATTCATCCCAGAATCTCAAGGATGGTTCAACATACGTAAAACGGTTAACGTAATACACCATATCAACAAAACAAAGAACAAAAACCACATGATCTTATCAATAGATGCAGAAAAGGCTTTCGATAAAATACAACACAATTTTATGTTTAAGACTCTCAACAAAATGGGTATAGAAGGAAAATATCTCAACATGATAAAGGCCATATATGATAAACCATCAGCTAACATCATATTAAATGGCACTAAACTGAAGGCTTTCCCCCTTAAATCAGGAACAAGACAGGGTTGTCCACTCTCTCCACTCTTATTTAATGTGGTACTAGAGGTTCTCGCCACAGCAATCAGACAAGACAAAGAAATAAAAGGCATCCATATCGGAAAAGAAGAAGTAAAGGTATCACTTTTTGCAGATGATATGATCCTATACATCGAAAACCCCAAAGAATCCACAAAAAGACTACTAGAAACAATAAGCCAATACAGTAAGGTCACAGGATACAAAATTAACATTCAGAAGTCAATAGCCTTTCTATATGCCAACAATGAAACAACTGAGAAGGAACTCAAAAGAATAATCCCCTTCACGATTGCAACAAAAAAAATAAAATACTTAGGAATAAACATAACAAAGAATGTAAAGGACTTATATAATGAAAACTATAAACCATTGTTAAGGGAAATTGAAAAAGATATAATGAGATGGAAGAATATACCTTGTTCTTGGCTAGGAAGAATAAATATAATCAAGATGGCTATATTACCCAAAGCAATATACAAATTCAATGCAATTCCCATCAAACTTCCAATGACGATTTTTAAAGAAATAGAGCAAAAAATCATCAGATTTATATGGAACTATAAAAAACCCCGAATAGCCAAAGCAATCCTAAAGAAAAAGAATGAAGCTGGGGGCATTACAATACCTGACTTCAAACTCTATTATAGGGCCACGACAATCAAAACAGCATGGTATTGGCAGAAAAATAGACACTCAGACCAATGGAACAGAATAGAAAGTCCAGAAATAAAACCACATATATATAGTCAAATAATTTTTGATAAAGGGGCCAACAACACACAATGGAGAAAAGAAAGCCTCTTCAATAAATGGTGCTGGGAAAACTGGAAAGCCACATGCAAAAGAATGAAACTGGACTACAGTTTGTCCCCCTGTACTAAAATTAACTCAAAATGGATCAAAGATCTAAACATAAGACCTGAAACAATTAAGTACATAGAAGAAGACATAGGTACTCAACTCATGGACCTGGGTTTTAAAGAGCATTTTATGAATTTGACTCCAATGGCAAGAGAAGTGAAGGCAAAAATTAATGAATGGGACTACATCAGACTAAGAAGTTTTTGCTCAGCAAGAGAAACTGATAACAAAATAAACAGAAAGCCAACTAAATGGGAAATGATATTTTCAAACAACAGCTCAGATAAGGGCCTAATATCCAAAATATACAAAGAACTCATAAAACTGAACAACAAACAAACAAACAATCCCATAAAAAAATGGGAAGAGGATATGAACAGACACTTCTCCCCGGAAGAAATACAAATGGCCAACAGATATATGAAAAGATGCTCATCTTCTTTAGCTATTAGAGAAATGCAAATCAAAACAGCAATGAGATACCATCTCACACCTGTTCGATTAGCTATTATTAGCAAGACAGGTAATAGCAAATGTTGGAGAGGCTGTGGAGAAAAAGGAACCCTCATACACTGTTGGTGGGAATGTAAAGTAGTACAACCATTATGGAAGAAAGTATGGTGGTTCCTCAAAAAACTGAAAATAGAACTACCTTATGACCCAGCAATCCCTCTACTGGGTATATACCCCAAAAACTCAGAAACATTGATACGTAAAGACACATGCAGCCCCATGTTTATTGCAGCATTGTTCACAGTGGCCAGGACATGGAAACAACCAAAAAGCCCGTCAATAGATGACTGGATAAAGAAGATGTGGCACATATACACTATGGAATACTACTCAGCCATAAGAAATGATGACATCGGAACATTTACAGCAAAATGGTGGGATCTAGATAACATGATACGAAGCGAAATAAGTAAATCAGAAAAAAACAGGAACTGCATTATTCCATACGTAGGTGGGACATAAAAGTGAAACTAAGAGACATTGATAAGAGTGTGGTGGTTACGGGGGGGAGGGGGGAATGGGAGAGGGAAAGGGGGAGGGGGAGGGGCACAAAGAAAACAAGATAGAAGGTGACAGAGGACAATCTGACTTTGGGTGACAGGTATGCATCATAATTGAACGACAAGATACCCTGGTCTTGTTATCTTTGAATATATGTATCCTGATTTATTGATGTCACCCCATTAAAAAAATAAAATTATTTAATAAAAAAAAAAAAGAGTTATGATGTGCAGTTTTTTAAATTGATTTTTAGAGAGAGAGAATAATAGAGAGACAAATACATCAATCTGTCTCTGTATGTGCCCTGGCCAGGGATCTAACTGGCAAGCTTTGCATAACAGGACAATGTTCTAACCAACCAAGCTGTTTGGCCAGGGCTGATGTGTATGTAGTGTTTGAAATCAGAATCACCTGTGGGACTCTAAAAAGTTCAAGTTTATGGGCCCTAACTCAAGTGTAATGATTTATGATTTCTCAGAGTGGGGCCTCTGAATATGCAAATTACACAGACTTTCCAAGCTTTGCTCACTCACACCAATGTTTGAAAGATAGTTCTGGAAACGTATGAATTTCTTTACACAAAAACTACAAATAAAATCTGCTTTTATGTAAAGTAGACGCTCTATGGTGCAGATTGGAAAATCAAAGATTCTATATTTACATTTAAGTGATAACAGTGAGTTCATATGCTCTCTATTCAAGTCAGCAGATAATTGAATTGAAAAAAAAATGATAGAATTAGAGTAAGGAAAATAATACTCTAGATTCACTTGTTTTTTGAAATTTTAAAATAAAGAAAAACAATTTTTTTTTTAAATAACTGTGAATGTAATGTCAGGTTGTTATTAGTTTTCCATATAATTTAAAAAAAACTTTGATTTTATTTTGTTAATTATATTTCAGGTTTATATAAAGAAGTTAAATATTAATTTTTGGTAATTTTGAAAGGATGACATACTGTTATATTCTTATTAATATAATGATACATGATTTTAAAAATGCATCCATTCAAAACCCCATAGTAGTCATTTACTAAAAAATCGGTAACCAAGAAAAATTTAGCATGCATTTTTATACCTAAATCAGTAATATATTTTAACAAAAATTATTGTGATAAATTTTTAAAAATAAGTGTATTTATATTATGATTACTAATGAAAGTAATTACTCTTTTCTAGAAAGTTGAGAAACTTTGAGAAAGCTCCATATTAGTACAAATGGAAATGCTTACTTTTACAATAGTTTACAATAGTTTGTAAGATTGTGTCAAATCATGTTTAATGAAATAGTAATAGATTTACTTTAATGTTAAAATGCCAAATATCAATTTGTCTTTACATACAATGTAATTATATTAAAGTCCTTATTATTTCTTCCCATCCCATCTATCCACTTTTCTTCTATAAACAACAAAGTTCAGAACATCTCAGTGTGTTTTGCAAAATGATATAAAATGAAATAATTCTTAACAAAAATATCATGTGACTAAAAGTACTGTAGATAACTTTGACTTGATTATCAAAATTTCAATATAGTAAAGGCATGATAATTGCATTTTTTCATAGTATAGATCAAATAAATTTTTAAAAATTTATTTCCTGCCTGACCAGGCAGTGGCACAGTGGATAAAGCATTGGACTTGGATACAGGGAACCTGGGTTTGAGACCCCGAGAATGCCAGCTTGAACGCGGGCTCATCTGATTTGAGCAAGGCTGCTGTTTGAGCCCAAGGTAGCTGGCTTGAGCAAGGGCTCACTCACTCTGTTGAAGCCTCTAGGTCAAGGCACATTTGATGGGGCAGTCAATGAACAACTAAGGTGTCACAATAAAAAAATTGATGCTTCTCATCTCTCTTTCTTTCTGTCTGTCTGTCCCTCTCTCTCTGTCTCTCTCACAGAAAAAAAAAATTCCTGAATGTGTTCAGAGAAGTATTAATTTATAGTATTTATTTATTACTTCTTTCTGATTAGAAAGACAACTATCCTAAAGATTAAAACTTGGGATCTTACTACATATTTTAAAAAAATGGAGGACTTAAGAAAATCTATCAACCCAATCAAATAAAATGGTTCAAATATGAAAATATCTTTTATCAATATTGTTTTTCGGACTTTTAAAGGCATAAATCAATAAATCTCAGTCAAGATGCCATTTTAAGAATGTAATACATTAGGATTTAGACAGCTACCAATGTGTTGACAAACATTATATTCCAGAACTAATCATTAGAAAATATACTTTAATAAATGTCCCACTTATGTTGTATACTTTTAAAACTTGATAAGATTAGATTCTTTAAGAAAAGTATTAAGACAACAATTACATTGCAATGCTGAAAAATATGTGTAAGATGTACCATGAAGTACAGTAAAAAGAGAACTGAACAAAGAATCAGAATCAGAAATCATACTTTCTGTACATCTCACAGAATTATTTGCTATTTGACCTAGGATAAGTAAAATATCAAATGAGCTTAATATAAAAAATTAAATATGATAATAATTAAGTTGGGTTTAAACTGCTGACTATTATTAATGGATATTAAATAATTAACACTCTTATTTATAAGCAAAGTCTTTTAATGATTTATACATTCACCAAATACTTCTGTAAAATAAGTTAAAATTTGTGATCTAATGCTATCACGTATATGGTTAAACTGATTTAATTCTATCATATAGTCACAAACCTACCTTATTGGTGACTGGATTACATTTAGTCTGAACATATAAATTTGACTTTGTAGCTATGTGATGGAAAGATATTTATTATTTGGTATTAATTTTATAATTGAGACTAGTTAATGTATTGTTTTCATTTATAGACACAATATCCTGGACTATTATGATTTTAGACTAAGAATGACTTAATTTACTATCTCTAAAATTCAGCTGATGAGGCTCACCCTTCAGTGGTCTTCTCAGACATGAGACCCTATAGGGTCTAATTATTAAAATTGTGTTCTTCTCTTAAATTGTACCTCCACTATTGCATACATGTAGGCTTCAGATACTTATATACATTTTTAGCGATAAAAGAGATTCTTCTCTTCCCTTTGTTTCAATGTATGTGTGTATATGTATACATATAATTACTTATATATGTGTGTCTATGTGTATCTTTATATCTATATCAAATCCATATCTATCTATCTAACTATCATTTACTTATATATCTGTCTATATAGTGATCTATTTAATAGACTGTGTTTAGTTAGTTTGACTATCCCAAAAGTTAGGGATAAGAACAAACTTAAAGCTGCAGCACCACCAAAGACATGGAGTAGGAGGAGAGAACTTTTGGAGTGAAAAAAAGACATTATTTCTAGTGATAATTGGACACATCAAAAGGACAAACACGGTGCATATGTTTGGAAAATAAGGCATGAATTGGTAATAGGAAACAGATAAGTCTATAGAGAAAGCAGAGGCCAAACCAACCATAGTACATAGTCTCTACATACTAAAGCTGTTTGATTTTATGAAATTCACAGCAGAAATATATAACTTCTTATGTATTTTGCAAAAAAACACATAGATAGAGTTTAGAGAGAAGAATAAAGGTTGTTCCTGTCTTGAAAAATGGATGTGTAATGTGTTTTTCATAGACAGTGAAATAGGGGAAAAATATATTTAAAGATAAATGACAAGAGAAAATCTACTTACAACTTTAGCACATAGGATAATAACAACTGTTTTGAAGACCAATATATATTTTCCAAATATTAAATAGATGGTAAGTTATTTAATGTGGAAAATGTTTGAATGGACCAGTCTTTTATTTCTAAATTATTTACAAGACTATTAAAGATTTATATTTTGTAAAAGAAGTTTAGTAAAAACAATATAATTATCTCATTCCAGTTTTGAAAATAATTTTGTCCTGTAATAATAACATTACACATGTAAATGAAGAATACATTTAAATGATGCTGTCAAAGGAAAACAGTTTCCTATCATTAATAAGTGCTTTGACAAAATTCAACATGTTTAGAAGTGTGAAATATTGACCTATAATTACAGTGTGTCTGTAAAGTCATGGTGCACTTTTGACCAGTCACAGGAAAACAACAGAAGACTATAGAAATGTGAAATCTGCACCAAATAAAAGGAAAACCCTCCCAGTTTCTGTGGGATGATGTGGCAGCATGTGTGCATGCACAGATGATGATGTAACACCGTGTACACAGTGGAGCAGCCCACGGCCATGCCAGTCAAGATGTGGACAGTACAGAGGAAAGTTCAGTGTGTTCTGTAGCTTGCTAAATTCGAATCTGTAACCAAAGTGCAACGTGAATATTGGTGCGTTTATAACGAAGCGCCACCACATAGGAATAACATTAGTCGGTGGGATAAGCAGTTGAAGGAAACCGGCAGTTTGGTGGAGAAACCCCATTCTAGTAGGCCATCAATCAGTGAGGAGTCTGTAGAGCAGGGGTCCCCAAACTTTTTACACAGGGGCCCAGTTCACTGTCCCTCAGACCATTGGAGGGCCGGACTATAAAAATAACTATGAACAAATCCCTATGCACACTGCACGTATCTTATTTTAAAGTAAAAAAAAAAAAAAAGGGAACAAATACAATATTTAAAGTAAAGAACAAGTAAATTTAAATCAACAAACTCACAAGTATTTCAAAGGGAACTATGGGCCTGATTTTGGCTAATGAGATGGTCAATGTGCTCCTCTCACTGACCACCAATGAAAGAGGTGCCCCTTCGGGAAGTGAGGCAGGGGCCGGATAAATAACCTCAGGGGGCCGCATGTGGCCCGCGGGCCGTAGTTTGGGGACCCTTGCTGTAGCGGCTATACGGGATAGCTACCTAAGGAGCCCTAAAAAAATCTATGCATGAGCCCACATAGAACTGCACTGACTAGTAGGAAACTGAGAGAGTTTTTCTTTTATTTGGTGCAGATTTCACATTTCTATCATCTTTTGTTGATTTCCTGTGACCAGTCAAAAGTGCACCATGACTTTATGGACACACTGTATAAGGGCTGTAGTTTTATTCGTAAAAACTAATATTGATTTAAGAAACTTTGATAAATGTTTGTAAAATAAAAGCACAGATATTTCTCCACAAATATTGACCTGTTTAAATAAGTATGGTTGAAAAACAATTCTTGTTTGCTAAGGAGATGGCACAAAATAGCTCTGGATCTGTGTGTGTGTGTGTGTGTGTGTTGTGTGTGTGTATGTGTGCGCATGCGTGCAGGCTACTCATATCAATTTCTTTATAAAAGAAAAACTAGTTCTTTTGAACATTAAAAACTAATATTTATTTCAATAAATTTTAGTCATTTTAATCTTTCTAAAAATCTGAAAAAATATTTGTTACTTTCAGATCTCACCAAATTTTATATAATTTTATCACTCATATATTTAGTCAGGTCCCACATATATGTTGTTCTATTTTATGAGTTAGTATTTATAGATTATAAGGTACAGCAATGAACTAAAAATTGTTGGTTATACTTTTTTCATGAAATAATTTTATTTCATTATATCCAATCTTTTAGCATATCAATTATACTTTTTAATTTTTTTTGTTTATTAGAGTTTCCAATATATATTTTTAACTAATCAAAGCCCACCTTCAAATAACACTGTCCCTCCTTCTATGTAATACAAGTACCTAATAATAGAACAGTGCCAATTCCTTTCTGCCATCCCTTGTGACATTGTTGCCCTTCTTTTAATTTATCCAGCTAATATAATCAGCTGATTCATTGTTACTATTACTGTTTTAAACAAAAGCTATTTTAGATTACTTAAGAAAAAAAAAGTAACTTTATTTATTCCTTCTCATATTCTCTTCTTTTCTTTATATAATCTGTGTTTCTCATCTATATTTTTTTCCTTTCCCTAAAGAAGTTTTTTTCCTCATTTCTTACAGGAAAGGTCCACAAACAATGCATTCTCTGTTTTTTGATTCTTTAGAAAGTCACTATGTCTTCTTTTTTAAAGGATTATTTTGCTGAATACAGAATTCTAGGGTTTTTTTTTTCTTTTTCAACACTAAATATTTCATTTTGCAATCTTAATTGTGTGATTTCGCATTAAATATCCACTGTAATTCTTGTCCTTGTACCTTTAAATAAGTATATCTTTCTGTTTTCATTTCAGGTATTCAGTTATTCTGCAGCTTGAATGGGATATAATTTGGTTTTTTATTTGTTTGTTATATTCTGCCGGTCTTTCTCTGAGCTTTCTTGGTCTACAGTATGGAAACATTAATTTGGGAAAAGTTTTGGTCATTATTATCATAAATTTTTTTTTCTGATCTCTTTTTTCTTTTTCTTCTCCTTTTAGAACTCAAATAGAGACAACAGTATGTTAATTACCAGAGGGAAGGTGTGTGGGGAGGTAATAAAGGATTAAAAAGCCAAATATATAGTAATGGAAGATGATTTGACTTTGGCTGGTAAATACATGATGCAATATACAGATGATGTGTCAATGAATTGTACACTTGAAACTTGTATAATTTTATTAACCAATATCACTCTAATAAACTCAATAAAATGAATTAATGTCATTGTTGCAATTTCTCACATACTCCAGTCTTCTTGATAGCACTTTCTCTGGAGTCCACTGATACTTCATATAATTTGGACTTGTTACTTTCTCAGTGTGTGTCATGATGAACTCATGGACCAGTCTCACTTTGCCTTGTGTTCTGCCTACATATCTCTTTGTTTTTCACTGCCATTTTTTAATATATTAAACCCAGAGTATTCCTTAAAATACCATGAATTTTTTTCTTATTTGATAATTAAGATTCCCTTGTGACTTTTACTTTGTAAGTCATTTTTCTTAAAACACAAAGTGCTTTCTTTATCTTCTTCCAATTTACAAGTTCTATTTCTTTTTTTGTGTGTGTGACAGAGACAGAAAAAGAGAGAGAGGGACAGATAGGGACAGTCAGATAGGAACAGAGAGAGATGAGAATTGTCGATTCTGTTTCAGCTCCTTAGTTGTTCATTGATTTCTATTTCATATTTGCCTTGAGCAGAAGGCTACAGCAGAGCAAGTGACCCCTTGCTCAAGCCAGCGACCTTGGGCTCAAGCTGGTGAGCCTTGCTCAAACCAGATGAGACCCCGCTCAAGCTGGCAACCTTGGGGTTTCAAACCTGGGTCTTCCATGTCCCTGTCCAATGCTCTATCCACTGCACCACCGCCTAGTCAGGCCAATTTTCAAGTTCTTAATGAGAAGTGTAATGCTATTATTATTCATTAATCTGTAGATAAACAGGACTTTTTTCTTAAAGTACTTAGGTCATTTTCTGAAACTGGGAATTTTCAAACATTAGCAAGATGCATTTAATGCAAATTTACTTTTCTTATATTGTTTTTTAATATGTTCCTTCATATATTTTAACACTTACATTTATATTCTTGATATTTTTTCAGACTAATTGTATTATTTTATAGTTCTTTTTTAAAATATTGATTGTGTGCCCTGGCCGGTTGGCTCAGCGGTAGAGCGTCGGCCTAGCGTGCGGAGGACCCGGGTTCGATTCCTGGCCAGGGCACACAGGAGAAGCACCCATTTGCTTCTCCACCCCTCCGCCGCACCTTCCTCTCTGTCTCTCTCTTCCCCTCCTGCAGCCAAGGCTCCATTGGAGCAAAAATGGCCCGGGCGCTGGGGATGGCTCTGTGGCCTCTGCCTCAGGCGCTAGAGTGGCTCTGGACCCAACATGGCGACGTCCAAGATGGGCAGAGCATCGCCCCCTGGTGGGCAGAGCGTCGCCCCATGGTGGGCGTGCTGGGTGGATCCCGGTCGGGCGCATGCGGGAGTCTGTCTGACTGTCTCTCCCTGTTTCCAGCTTCAGAAAAATGCAAAAGAAAATGCAAAATATATATATATATATTGATTGTGCTTCTTTAATTTTTATTCTATATCAATTTTTCTCAATATTTTAATTTATTTGTTAATTTAACCTGTGCCCAGAGTTATATTCTAGATGTTTTTTTCCAAATTATATAATGCTGTAATCTTTGTTATAATCTCACAAGATCTTTCTGTTTTTCAGTTTTTACAATTATTCATTGTCCTCTAGTAACCTATTCTGCTTTGTATATAAAATATGGTTGTATATGAGGACACTACAACATTTTAAAGATATTTTAAAGTTTTACTCTTTGAATTATCTTATTGAATATTTCATTTAAAATTATTCTACTAAATTATCTGCTTTTTCCTTTGGAATATTGTGACTCTTGTTTTCCTATGTATCTTTAAAATGAGGAAACATGCCTACATTTTCTTAAGAAGATGATTGATTTTCTTTGTTATTTTATATGTATATCTATTTTTCAATTTCTGTCAACCCGAAGTAGAAAAATAAAATAATTAGAAATACTTTGTTAGAAATTAATACTGCCAATTATCCCATTACATTATAGCGTTGGAAAATGGTAGAGAGAAATTTTGGAACAGGATGTACCTTGGGCTCCAATGATCCATGTCTCAATTGTATAAGAATAGGCTTCCATATTTTTTCAGTTATAAAATGAGGGTGTAAATAGGTATTTAGGGGTAGAATTGGCATAGTTCTTACAGAGATAGGTGTTGAGAAAACCTCCTATTTCTAGCCTCCATTTTACTTTCTACCCGCACTATTTATATTATGTTTAAATTTTCCCTACAGTTCTAATTGGCAAATGAGTTTGCTCCTCTTGGTTTTATTTATTTTCTTATTTTTCTATAAATTTTTATTAATTTTAATGGGGTGACATCAAAAAATCAGGGCACATATGTTCAAAGAAAGCATGTCCAGGTTATCTTGTCATTCAATTATGTTGCATACCCATCAGCGAAAGTCAGATTGTCCTCCATCACTTTCTATCTAGTTTTCTTTGTGCCCCTCCCCCTCCCCCTTCCCCTCTCCTTCCCTCTCCTCCCCACCCCCCTCCCCGGTAACCACCACACTCTTGTCCATGTCTCTTAGTCTTGTTTTTATGTCCCACCTATGTATGGACTCATGCAGTTCTTAGTTTTTTTCTGATTTACTTATTTCACTCCGTATAATGTTATCAAGATCCAACTATTTTGTTGTAAATGATCCGATGTTATCATGTCTTATGGCTGAGTAGTATTCCATAGTGTATATATGCCACATCTTCTTTATCCAGTCATCTATTGAGGGCTTTTTGGTTGTTTCCATGTCTTGGCCACTGTGAACAATGCTGCAATGAACATGGGGCTATATGTGTCTTTACATATAAATGTCTCTGAGTTTTGGGGGTATATACCTAGTAGAGGGATTGCTGCATCATAAAGTATTTCTATTTTTTGAAGAACCACCATACTTTCTTCTATAATGGTTGTACTACTTTACATTCCCACCAACAGTGAATGAGGGTTCCCTTTTCTCTACAGCCTCTCCAACACTTGCTATTACCTTCTTGTTGATAATAGCTAATCTAACAGGTGTGAGGTGGTATCTCATTGTAGTTTTGATTTGCATTTCTCTAATAACTAATGAAGATGAGCATCTTTTCATATATCTATTGGCCATTTGTAATTCTTCCTGGGAGAAGTGTCTGTTCATGTCCTCTTCCCATTTTTTTATTGGATTGTTTGTTTTTTTGTATGTGAGTTTTATGAGTTCTTTCTATATTTTGAATATTAGGCCCTTATCTGAGCTGTTGTGTGAAAATATCATTTTCCATTTAGTTGGCTATCTATTTTGTTGTCAGTTTCTCTTGCTGAGCATAAACTTCTTATTCTGATGTAGTCCCATTCATTTATTTTTGCCTTCACTTCCTTTGCCTTTGGAGTCAAATTCATAAAATGCTCTTTAAAACCCAGGTCCATGAGTTTAGAACCTATGTCTTCTTCTATGTACTTTATTGTTTCAGATCTTATATTTAGGTCTTTGATCCATTTTGAATTAATTTTAGTACAAGGGGACAAACTGTAGTCAAGTTTCATTCTTTTGCATGTAGCTTTTCAGTTTCCCAGCACCATTTGTTGAAGAGGCTTTCTTTTCTCCATTATGTGTTGTTGGCCCCTTTATCGAAAATTATTTGACCATATATATGTGGTTTTATTTCTGGACTTTCTACTCTGTTCCATTGGTCTGAGTGTCTGTTTTTCTGCCAATACCATGCTCTTTTGATTGTCATGGCTCTATAATATAATTTGAAGTCAGGTATTGTAATGCCCCCAGCTTCATTCTTTTTCATTAGGATTGCTTTGGCTCTTTGGGTTTTTTTATAGTTCCATAAAAATCTGATGATTTTTTTGTTCCATTTCTTTAAAAAACGTCATTGGAATTTTGATGGGAATTGCATTAAATTTATAAGTTGCTTTGGGTAATATGGCCATTTTAATTATACTTATTCTTTCAATCCAAGAACAAGGAATATTTTTCTATTTCATTGTATTTTTTTTTTATTTCCCTTAACAATGCTTTATAGTTTTTGTTATATAGGTCTTTTACATTCTTTGTTATGTTTATTCCTAAGTATTTTATTTTTTTGTTGTTTCAATTGTGAGGGGAATTATTATTTTTTTTAGTTCGTTTTCTAATGTTTCATTGTTGGCATATAGAAAGGCTATGGACTTTTGTATATTAATTTTGTATCCTGCAACCTTACTGTATTGGTTTATTGTTTCTAGTAATCTTTTTGTGGAGTCTTTGGGTTTTTCAATGTATAGGATTATATCATCTGCAAAAAGTGATACCTTTACTTCTTCTTTACGATATAGATGCATTTTATTTCTTTATCTTGTCTGATTGCACTGGCTAGAACTTCTAGCACCATATTAAATAAGAGTGTAAAGAATGGAGAACCCTGTCTTGTTCCTGATTTAAGGGGGAAAGTCCTCAGTTTTATGCCATTTAATATGATGTTAGCTGATTGTTTATCATATATGACTTTTATCATGTTGAGATATTTTCCTTCTATACCCATTTTATTGAGTATCTTAAACATAAAGTTGTGTTGTATTTTATCGAATGCCTTTCTGCATCTATTGATAAGACTATGTGGTTTTGCTCTTTGTTTTGTTGATATGGTATATTACGTTAACTGTTTTACGTATGTTGAACCATCCTTGAGATTCTGGGATGAATCCCACTTGATCATGATGTATTATTTTTTTAATATGTTGTTGTATTCGATTTGCTAGTATTTTTAGTATTTTAGCATCTGTATTCATTAGAGAAATTGGTCTGTAGTTTTCTTTTTTTGTGCTGTCTTTGCCAGGTTTCGGTATGAGTGTCATGTTGGCCTCATAAAATGTGTTTGGAGGTATTGCTTCTTCTTCAATTTTTTGGAAGACTTTGAGTAGAATAGGAACCAAGTCTTCCTTGAATGTTTGATAGAATACACTAGTATAACTGTCTGGGCCTGGACTTTTATTTTTGGGGAGGTTTTTAATAGTTTTTTCTATTTACTTCCTGCTAATTGGTCTGTTTAGGCTTTCTGCTTCTTCATGACTCAGTCTAGGAAGGTTATATTGTTCTAGGAATTTATCCATTTCTTCTAGATTGTTGAATTTGATGGCATATAGTTTTTCATAGTATTCTACAATAATTCTCTGTATATCTATGATGTCTGTGGTGATTTCTCCTCTTTCATTTTAAATTTTGTTTATATGAGTCCTTTCTCTTTTTTCCTTGGTGAGTCTTGCCAAGGGTTTGTCAATTTTGTTGATCTTTTTAAAGAACCAGCTCCTTGTTCTATTAATTTTTTCTATAAGTTTTCTATTCTCTATTTCATTTATTTCTGCTCTGATTTTTATTATTTCCTTTCTTCTGCTGGTTTTGGGTTGTCTTTGTTCTTCTTTTTCTAGTTCCTTAAGGTGTGAAGTTTAGTGGTTCACTTTGGCTCTCTCTTCTTTGTTTCATATAGGCCTGAAGTGATAGGAACTTCCCTCTTATTACTGCTTTTGTTGCATCCCAGAGATTCTGATATGTCATATTGTCATTTTCATTTGTCTGTATCTATCTTTTGATCTCGGTGCTTATTTCTTTTTTGACCCATTCATTTTTTTAAAAGTATGTTGTTTAGTTTCCATATTTTTGTGGGGGTTTTCCCCTCTCTATTGCAGTTGAATTCTAGTTTTAAGGCTTTATGATCAGAAAATATACTAGGTACAATTTCAATTTTTCTGAATTTTCAGATGTTATTTTTGTGGCCCAACATATGATCAATTCTTGAGAATGTTCCATGCATACTAGAGAAAAATGTATACTCAGTCACTTTGGGATGAAATGTCCTGTAGATGTCTATCATATCTAGTTGCTCTAGTGTTTCATTTTAGGCCAATATTTCTTTATTGATTTTCTGTTTGGATGAATCACCTAGAGCCGTCAACAGTGTATTGAGGTCTCAATGTATGATTGTATTTTTGTCAGTTTTTGTTATTAGGTCAATAAGTAGCTGTCTTATATATTTTGGTGCTCCCTGGTTTGGTGCATATATATATTAAGAATTGTTATGTCTTCTTGACTCAGTGTCCCCTTAATCATTATGAAATGACCATTTTTGTCTCTGATTACTTTTACTGTCTTGTAGTCAGCATTATTAGATATGAGTATTGCTACACCTACTTTTTTTGGATGTTATTTGCTTGGAGTACTGTTTTGCAGCCTTTCACTTTGAATTTGTTTTTATCCTTGTTTCTTAGATTTGTTTCTTGTAGGCACAATACAGTTGGGTTGTCTTTTTTAATCCATTTGGCTACTCTGTGTCTTTTTATTTGTGAGATTAATCCATTTACATTTAGTGTAATTACTGACACTTTTGGATCCCTATTGCCATTTTATATCTTGCTTTCTGTTAGTTTTGTATCTTGTTTGATTCCTCTCTTTTGTTTTTCTATCATTTGTTTTTGTTTCATTGTATTCCATACCTTTTTCCTCTGTTGCTATATTTTTTATTTTTTATTTATTTTTATTTTTTTTAAATAAATTTTTATTAATGTTAATGGGATGACATTAATAATTCAGGGTACATATATTCAAAGAAAACATGTCTAGGTTATCTTGTCTTTAAATTATGTTGCATACCCCTCACCCAGAGTCAAATTGTCCTCCGTCAGCCTCTGTCTAGTTTTCTCTGTGCCCCTCCCCCTCCCCCTAACTCTCTCCCTCCCTCCCTCCTGTGTCCTTCCCCCCCCACCCCTGGTAACCACCACTCTCTTGTCCATGTCTCTTAGTCTCATTTTTATGTTCCACCAATGTATGGAATCATGTAGTTCTTGTTTTTTTCTGATTTACTTATTTCACTCCGTATAATGTTATCAAAATCCCACCATTTTGCTGTAAATGATCTGATCTCATCATTTCTTATGGCTGAGTAGTATTCCATAGTGTATATGTGCCACATCTTCTTTATCCAGTCTTCTATTGAAGGGCTTTTTGGTTGTTTCCATGTCTTGGCCACTGTGAACAGTGCTGCAATGAACATGGGGCTACATGTGTCTTTACGTATCAATGATTCTGAGGTTTTGGGGTATATACCCAGTAGAGGGATTGCTGGGTCATAAGGTAGTTCTATTTGCAGTTTTTTGAGGAACCACCATACTTTCCTCCATAATGGTTGTACTACTTTACATTCCCATCAACAGTGTATGAGGGTTCCTTTTTCTCCACAGCCTCTCCAACACTTGCTATTACCCGTCTTGTTGATAACAGCTAATCTAACAGGTGTGAGGTGGTATCTCATTGTAGTTTTGATTTGCATTTCTCTAATAACTAATGAAGCTGAGCATCTTTTCATATATCTGTTGGCCATTTGTATTTCTTCCTGGGAGAAGTGTCTGTTCATGTCCTCTTCCCATTTTTTTATTGGATTGTTTGTTTGTTTGTTGTTGAGTTTTATGAGTTCTTTGTAAATTTTGGATATTAGGCCCTTATCTGAGCTATTGTTTGAAAAAATCAGTTCCCATTTAGTTGGCTGTCTGTTTATTTTGATATCGGTTTCTCTTGCTGAGCAAAAACTTTTTATTCTGATGTAGTCCCATTCATTTATCTTTGCCTTCACTTCTCTTGCCATTGGAGTCAAGTTCATAAAATGTTCTTTAAAACCCAGGTCCATGAGTTGAGTACCTATGTCTTCTTCTATGTACTTTATTGTTTCAGATCTTATATTTAGGTCTTTGATCCATTTTGAATTAATTTTAGTACACGGGGACAGGATGTAGTCGAGTTTCATTCTTTTGCATGTGGCTTTCCAGTTTTCCCAACACCATTTGTTGAAGAGGCTTTCTTTTCTCCATTTTGTGTTGTTGGCCCCCTTATCAAAGATTATTTGACCATATATATGTGGTTTTATTTCTGGGCTTTCTATTCTGTTCCATTGGTCTGAGTGTCTATTTTTCTGCCAATACCATACAGTTTTGAGCTATCTTTTTTAAGTTATGTGCTTCTATGGTGGTTTTTTCAAGGGTGGTTACCATTAAGTAGTGAAAAGGGTACCTACCATGTTCATTGTAGTACACTATCTTATGAGTGCTTTTGCATTCCATCGTCCTTTGCTACTGTTAATCTCCGTCCTCTCCCCCCCCCCCGTTTTTGTCACAGTTTAAATTTGGTTTTATTGTGTTCTTGATGGATCTTTTACTTGTGGTTTTGTTTTATTTTGTTCTTTGTATCTGGATGGAAAACCCCTTTTAGTATTTCCTCGAGTGGAGGTTTTCTGATGATAAATTTTCTTATCTTTTCTGTATCTGTGAATGTTTTTATTTCTCCTTCATATTTGAAGGATAGCTTTGATGGGTATAGTATTCTTGGCTGAAAGTTTCTCTCTTTCAGGACTTTAAATATTGGGGTCCACTCTCTTCTAGCTTGTAGAGTTTCTGCTGAGAAATCTGATGATAATCTGATTTCCTAATGGGCCTTCCTTTATATGTTATATTCTTCTTTTCTCTGGCTGCCTTAAGAATTTTTTCTTTGTCGTTGGTTTGTGCCAATTTCATTATGATGTACCTTGGAGTACGTTTGTTGGGGTTAAGAAAACTTGGTGTTCTGTTTGCTTCTTGAATTAGAGGCTTTAGTTCTTTCCACAGGTTTGGGAACTTCTCATCTAGTATTTGTTTGAATATGTTCGCCATTCCATTTTGTCTCTCTTCTCCTTCTGATATACCTATTATTCTTATGTTAGTCTTTTTGATGAAGTCAGACAATTCCTGTATGCCTTTCTCATTTTTGTGAATTCTTGAGTCTCTCTCTTCTTCTCTCTGTTGTGCCTGAAGTTGCTTGTCTTCTATGTCACTAATCTTACCTTCTATCTGGCCTGTTCTTTTAGCTAAGCTTGTTACCTCATTTTTCAGTTCATGAATTGAGTTTTTCATATCTGTTTGATTTGTTTTTATAGTTTCAATTTCCTTGGTAATATATTCTTTGTGTTCATTGAGTTGTTTTCTGAGCTCCCTAAATTGCCTTTCTGTGTTTTCTTGTATATCTCTGAATATTTTTAGAATTTCTATTTTAAATTTTCTGTCACTTAGCTCCACATCTTCCAATATATTAAATTTTTTCTCCATAGATTTTTCCTTATCTATCTGTGTTACATCTCTGTCTTTTGTATCCATAATATTTGATATTCTTTTCCTTAATGGCATCTGAGGGTGGTTTTGTTGATAGCACTAATGAGAATTAATAAAGAATAAAAAGTAAAAAAAATAAAAAGAAAAAATGGAAAAAAAGATAATTTATTATTTCTTTTTTTTCTCTTCTCCTCTCTTTCTTGAGAAAATTTTGTAAGAAACTGTGAATTATGTTGTAGTAAATGGAGCAAAAACTACCTATAATGGAGGGCCTGTGTTGAGGAGAAGTGATAAAGAGTTAAAAAAGGAGATAGGGACTTATAAAATGCAAAAAAGGAAAAAATTTGGGTCAAGAATAAAATGAAACCCTGGCCAGTTGGCTCAGTGGTAGAGCATCAGCCTGGCATGCAGAAGTCCCAGGTTCGATTTCTGGCCAGGGCACACAGGAGAAGTGCCCATCTGCTTCTCCACCCTTCCCCCTCTCCTTCCTCTCTGTCTCTCTCTTCCCCTCCTGAAGCCGAGGCTCCATTGGAGCAAAGATGGCCCAAGCACTGGTGATGGCTCCTTGGCCTCTGCCCCAAGTGCTAGAGTGGCTCTGGTCGCGGTAGAGCGACACCCCGGAGGGGCAGAGCATCGCCCCCTGGTGGGCGTGCCAGGTTGATCCGGTCGGGCGCATGTGGGAGTCTGTCTGACTGTCTCTTGCTGTTTCGAGCTTCAAAAAAATACACACACAAAAAAAGAATAAAATGATTTGCTTGTAAGTGATGGTCATGGTCGACTGAGAGATATAATGAGAGGGATAAGAGGAAAACAGAAAAAAGAAAAACATACTACTGTATTAAGTGGAGCAAAAACTATATAGAATGGAGAGCCAGGGTTGGGGGGGGGAATGCTAGTAAGTTAAAAAGCGAAGTAAAAAGCACCCAAAATGCCACAAAGAAAATATTTGAGTCCCAAATAAAATAATTTGTTCGTGATTGATACTTGAATGAGAGGAAAAGTAAAGGAGAAAAGAAGAAACTAATAGGGAGAAAAAAGAAAAAGGGAAAAAAGAAAAGAAGAAAAAAGAAAAAAAAAAGAGAGAGTTTTAAAGGTTTTGGAGTGTAACCCTCATAGAGAGAAACAAAGAAGAAAAGAAAGAAAATAGGAAATGTAACACTTATGGGTAGTGTAGTTCAAGAAGGGAAAAGAATAAAATGGGCAGAGACTGAAAGAACCAAGGTGTAAGAAAAATAATAATAAAGACAAGAAGATGAAAGAAACAAAAAAAGAAGTGGAAAAAGTTATAAAGTCTGTGGATTTTTCTTGATTTTGAGAGGTTATCTTCTTCCTTTTTCTTTCCTCTCCCTCTTTCTGGTCAGTGACTCTATATCCCAGGCTCTGCCCCTGTGGCACACTTAGGTAGAGATTTGCAGTTGATAGGTTTCTATGGCGATGTCATATATTAGGCTTTGGTCTCATTGGTAATCGAGACTTGTTAGCATTTGCAGGCTCCAACAATGAGAGAGTCTGTTTTTCCGGAGCCTCTCTCCTAGTCTCTCCTTTCTGAATTAGCAGCCTGATGATCCAGCTATGAGGTTGCCACTGTCTCTGCCTCAAGAGTAAGAGGCACAAAGAGCTGGCAAATTCCCACTCTATCCCCACTCAGCACAGGGCTCTGGGTAAGGCTCTGCCAGTCAGAGCCACCAGCATAATCAGGCAGGGCTGGGAGCCAATTGCTCTCAAGGTGCCTTTCTATGAGCCTCCAGGCGTGTCCAGTATGCCTCAGCACTTGGCGGGACCACTCCCCCCAGGCTGTTTGCACTTTGTAACCTGTTTTGGCTAGGAAGAAGATGCCCTAGTCACTGCCTGCAGAACAGGAGGTCTTAAAAGCAGCCAAGTCCCTCTTTTTAACATATAGCCTTGAGTATAAAAGCTCTGTCAATCATAGCCACCAGCTTAATCAGGTAGCCCTTTGAGCATAGCAAGAGGCACTAAAAAATATCACACCTCTTGTCTTAGGTCACTGAACTGAGACAGATCTTGTTAGTTAGAGATGTGTAGGTCATTTGGGAGGTGAGCTGACTATGGGTTAATCTAATTTCAGCAATTGCATCCGTAGATCTGCTCCAGAAACAGACCACAAGCTGCTTGTGTGCTCTTCCCCCTAATGCTTTCATATTTTTTCTTCTCAGGGATGTTAGCTTGTATGGCTGGGTGAGGAGCCCCACCTGCCCAGAGAAGTCCAGGCATAGGGAACTTTGATTTCACACACTCCCCGTGCGCTGCTGTTCAGGGTGCAAGGACCACACCGAGACTCTGGTCACAGCCCATGCAAAGGCCTTTGTCCCTGCATCTTTGTCCAGGAACATGGGCGCCCACTCCCAGAGCACTAGGAGGACCCTCTCGCACACTATCCACGCTCGACCGAACAGGATATCTGGGCTAATGGTGGCTGCTGCTCACCCATCTTTGCCAGGTCCAGCTGAGTTGCTGCAGGAACACTCTTTCCTTGGCTTGGATGTCTGTGCTGCAGCCTGGCTTCCTCCACACCCTCAGCCCTCACTCTATCTCAGTTCCAAGTGAAAGCAGCCTTTGCTCAGGTTAGTGAGGAAGGCGGAGTGTTCCTTTCTCCATCTTATTTCCTACAGGGTTGATGATATATTTAGTCAATTTTTTGCTCGATCATACCTTCGTGTGCAGTGTGTGAAACTTCAAGATGCTGCAAGGATAGATTTTTCTGTCACTGGTTGAACTTGTTGAAATTTTGGGGAGAGTTATTGTAGTGCTCCTCACAGTGCCATTTCTCTGATGTCACTCGGTTTTATTTATTTTTAACTCTGAATTTATTTAACTTGTTTTCTTTCACCATCCACATTCCAGAAATTTGATGTCATCTTTTGTCTACTTTTATATTTTTTCATTTTTTCTACAGTAATCCTGTTAATTATTTTTCTTCCACGTGGATAAAATCTCATTAGGAAGAGAAAATAAATGCATTATGAATGTTAGCTGTATAGAACTGAAAGTCCATGTGATCCATCAGTTTTCAATGAGTTACTGAGCCTGTTTCCGCTTCAGGGTTTAATTGTTTAGCACCGCTGCCATATTGGCATTGTCATCAGTTTAACATGGCGTTATATTCTCTTGCCTCACTCATCAGTGATTTTGAGGCACTGCCTAATTAGATACAAAGAATGTACCAGAAGGTTGTTGATTTTTTTCCCCATTCAATACGCATTTTTAACTGACTGCTCTGTTTCTATTACAGTGTTGTATCTGATGCAAAAGTAAGAGGCAATATTTATTATTCATTTATTTGTCTATTGCCCCAGGTAAAGCACTTTACAAACAGCACTCCCTCTCATCACATTTTTGAAGTAGGTGATATTATTATTTCTCTTTTTCAGAAGAGGACTTTAACATTCACCCAAGTTGATTCATCCATAAATGGAAGGTCAGGAAAAGAATAATTTTTTCTTTAATCCAAAACTTTGTTGTTAGTCAGTTTCAAAATGTTCAGCCTCTAGTCTCAATAGCACCTAGACTAGAGAAAAAAAAACAGGAAAATAAATAACTAATCATTTAACATGAAAGATCTTTATTCTTCTGCCTTTCTTAATTTCAGCCCCTTTTTTGATTTCTTTTCAATTTTTACAGGAATAGAAAATGATGTGTGGCTCCCAAAACAATGAGAACTTATGCTTCTAATTTTAGTCAAATTGTATAGTTAAGAGAGGCAGAACCCGGGAGAAAGTCTTGGTGCATCACTTTCCTGAAGACATATATGTACATGAATTTTATGTCAGGGATTAGTATTTCTTTTCAAAAGAGGAAAATATCTGTTTATATTACAATCAAAATAGGCCTCTGTATTTCAAGAAGAGAAGTTAAATACTCAGAAATGGGGAGGGCAGATTATACATAGCCCCCACCACATTTGTTAAATATAGTTATCTGTAATCATTTTAATACATGAAAGTAGGGGAAGTACATTATCAGAGCAGATATTTTGATGCATTTGGGAAGATGAAGAATTGAAGTGATTGACTGGGATTGAAAGCAGAAATCAAAGACAACATTGTCCACAACATTCATAAGACAAGTTTGTAAAACATATGGGAATAGAGAGAGAAAATATTTGAGCTGAGGTGAACAGGCTTTCACCTTGATCTTATATCATTGAATAAAACCTGCCAATCACACCATGTGTACAAATATAAAAACCTCTGTCAAACTCCCAAGCCTGGCAGAGACCTGCTGCATAAATATATCAGCACAATAGCTGTAGAAATCTACATTGTTACCCATGTTAAATATTTTAAATTTTCATTTATAAGTAAAAATGGGCAGCAAAATTTCAGATATTTAAGGGAAATCAAAGCACAAATTTAAAAACTAACAACCGAAATGAAACATAAAGTATATTGTTTATAATGCAGAGTCAAATCAAGTCATGAAAAATAATTTAAAGTTTTTCTAATTAATAGTTTCTAGATTTAAGAAGACATTGGATAGATAAAAATGGAAGAGTTGTTATAAAAAAAGAAATGAGACTGTGAATGAGTTTTTAGATACTGAAAATGTGATTATTTAAATAAAATACATAATAAAAGAGAGAAAAATAAATTGAGGAAATCTCCCAAAAATAGAACAAGAAATAAATAATGATTAGTAATCTGAAGGAAACAGTGAGAGACATGAATCATTAATTAAGGAGGTTTAACATTCAAGAATGAACTGCAGAAACAGAGAATGGAGGAAATGGAAAGGAGAAACTTTTCAGCAAACTAATGAAAGCAAGTTTCCCAAAAGTGAAACCTACAAATTGAATTTGCAAGAGTTCACCTTATGCCTAACATGATAAATCAGAAAAAGATATACAAAGAAAACAAAATATTGTAACTTGAAGAAGCCTGGCAAACTGCAGCATTATAAAAAGTATCCTAAACTTTATTTAATTATTTCATTCATGTATTTATTTGTTCATTCCTCATTGGGTAGCATACTTGATTATAATAAAATGGTAAATACAAGAGGGATAGTCACTGCTTTATTTAAGGCTATACTGCATTTTAATGACAGAGAGAGCAGTGGTGATGTGGCAAAGAGAAGCATCACAAAGGGCTAGCATTTTATTTTAAGTATAACAGAGGAGTCATTCATTATAAGGATTAAAAAGCACCATGTATCCTGTATTCTTTCAACTTTTACTTTACTTGCTTTATGAACAATAAAGTGTAGGATTGGAAAATTATTTAATTCTATATTAGAGAACAAATATGTGATGCAATGGTAATTTAAGAAACAGAAGAGAATTTTAAATAATTCTAATTAGTAACTGGAGAGAGATTTAACATTTCATCGATGAGAAATGTATTAAAAAACACTATAAAAAGGAGCAGTGAGCCTGACCAGGCAATGGCACAGTGGATAGAGCTTCACACTGGAATGCAGAGGATATAGGTTTGAAACCTCAAGGTTGCCGGCTTCAGTGTGGCTCACCAGCTTGAGTGAGGGGTTGCTGGCTGGAGCATGGGATCATAGATCTGACACCATTGTCACTGGTTTGAGCCCAAAGGTCATTGACTTGAAGCCCAAAGTCACTGGCTTGAGCCCAAGGTCGCTGACTTGAGCAAGAAGTCACTCGCTCTGCTGCAACCCCCCTCCCCCTCAAGGCACATATGAGAAAGCAATTAATGAACAATAAAGGTGCCACAACAAAGAATTAATGCTTCTCATCTCTCTTCCTTCCCGTCTGTCTGTCTCTATCTGTTCGTCTCTCTGACTCTCTTTCCGTCAAAAAAAAAAAAAAAGAAAGAAAGAAAAGAAAAAAGAAACAGTGAAAGACTGAAAGAGAATTTTTTAAAATTAAAATTAAGATCAACTAACTAAAACTTTTTTGTGGTTCTAGAAAGGGAAGAAACACCAGGAAAGGCATACTGGTTTTACTGCAATGCAGATATGTTGGTCCTCATATGGGAACCATTGTTCCAGAGTATACCCCCTGTCCTGCTGGTTAGTGGTACAATGTGCATTACGAGACCAAGGAATTTTACCTATCTCTATTTATTCATTTTGTTTCATTGTAAACACATCCTTTATTCTTACGTGGGTTTTGTCAATCTGGTTGCTACAGGTTCTATCTACTATATTAAATAAACAGATTTATATATATTTGGATTTACCTTGATACAGTTTTAGTTTTGTTTCTTATGTTGTTTAACAATAATTCATGTCCTTAAATATCTGAGTTAATTGTCTGTTGATTTTTAACCTTTGGAAATTCTATTTGTTAACATAATGCAGAAATTTTGTTTGGTTGTTTTAGTCAAATACCCAGGTCTGTTCAAGAGAAGTATGAGGATAAGGCTACTTTTTTATGGCATCTAGTTCTAATAAATTTTAAGTATTCAGCCTACTTTTTGACTATTTTTGTTTACTCCTAAGTAGCATTTTGGGAAACGCTTCATTTTACAAAAGAGGATTTCAGACCCAGTGAGGTGTGTTATAACTATACATAGATAATGAAAGCAATAGATCTAACACTACATCAAAAAATGTTTTATACTATTAGAGTTTCCCACAATTTTTAACTGTAAGATTAAGATTCTAAATCATTCTTAACATTAGAGATCAGCATACTGAGATCAGAAAAGTGTGAAAGGAAAGAAAATCAGACCAACCTAAGAGTTTCAAGTTTATATAGATTTTTCCAAAGCCTAAACAATCTTAGTCTATTTTCCATTTATTATGATAAAGATTTTTTGTTTTCCAATGTTCTGCCATGACACAATAGGCTTTGTCATTCTTTCTCAAATGAAAAAAGTTTTCTACATATATAAAATAACTATTCTGATAATGAGATTAAAATAGAGTCTGCCCTCCATGAGCTACTCAAGGCAGAGAGAAAGGGCAGGTTACTTTTTTGGGGATCCCCTCTGCCATGGATGTAGAAGAGATTAAGCTTTTTATCTGTCAATGAAACTCACTACTCATCCTGATAATCACCTTTGTCATTATTATTATTAATATTAGTAGTAGAGTATTTGATATTGAGATAGGAAATCCTCTATACAGTCAGGAGCTGCCATCGTGGCCATTCACATGCAGGTTCCCATTGGATTCAGACAGATGATAATGAAACAATGGAGCCAAGAACTGGTGGGCCATTAGCTTTAATCCTAGCTTGCTTGCACCCAGCTGGCAAGTAAAACACACACTGGGCTCCAAAATCCACTCATTCAGTGCTCACAAAGCTACTGACATCCAAATTTCCTAGAATCAAAGGTGTTTACCTCACCAGTCTTATTCACCTCTGTTCCTTATCTCCTTCTCTCTACACCAGGGGTCCCCAAACTTTTTTCACAGGGGGCCAGTTCACTGTGCCCTCAGACCGTTGGAGGGCCGGACTATAAAAAAAAACTATGAACAAATCCCTATGCACACTGCACATATCTTATTTTAAAGTAAAAAGACAAAACTGAAATAAATACAATATTTAAAATAAAGAACAAGTAAATTTAAATCAACAAACTGACCAGTATTTCAATGGGAACTATGCTCCTCTCACTGACCACCAATGAAAGATGTGCCCCTTCCAGAATTGTGGCGGGGGCCGGATAAATGGCCTCAGGGGGCCGCATGCGGCCCGCGGGCCGTAGTTTGGGGACCCCTGCTCTACACAAACTCTGCATCTCAGGAACTGAGAGAGAGCAAGCTCCTGGTCTGCCCCCATTTTAGAGTGTAGAAATCAAAACCTTTAATTCAATATACAAACAAGGAAGTCTCTGATACAAAGTCACTTATCTGAAGCATAATGGGATTCTTCATGAGTGTGCACAGCCCCACATCATGCAAAAGTCAAGGGTGTGGGGAAAAGCTTAGTCTTAAAACTAAGCTTCAGGCTATATTGACCCGGCCTGCTTCAGCCTGTCCCCCACACTCAATACAAACTATAAGTGAGCAAACATATATCATATTTAAAACTTATTTGACCAACACCTTCCTTTTACTAAGAGACTTAAAAGGCATTTAATCATTTAGGCCAAGCATTTAGAGAGATTTTGTAAATATAATTTTTATACTTGTGTGTGATTTACACTAGCTCAGTTGTTCTCAACCTGTGGGTCGCGACCCCGGCGGGGTTGCCTAAAGCCATCGGAAAATACATAATGCATATCAGGTATTTACATACCAAATCATAACTGTAGCAAAATTACAGTTATGAAGTAGCCACCAAAATTATTTTTTGGTTTGGGGTCACCGCAACATGAGGAACTGTATTGCGGGGTCACGGCATTAGAAAGGTTGAGAACTGCAGTAGCTTAAGATGGCCAATTGCATTCCTGCTTAGGTAGAGCTGTTATATTGTAAATGGAGAGGTTTTCATACTAGAAGGTTTTGAGGAAGGAGACTCAGACCCCCTACCTTTCCCACACATGTGAGGAAGAAGATAAACAGCCAAGAATTTGGGAGAGAGAAGGGAGATTTGAGTAGCCCTTTCCTCTCCCCTTTCTTTCTCCTTAATAGGCGATTTACAAACGCTTAACCTCTGACATCAAGTAAGCCCCCTCCCATCCTGAAATCGTGTGATTGACTTTTGTACTTCTACCAGTGGTCAGCAAACTCATTAGTCAACAGAGCCAAATATCAACAGTACAATGATTGAAATTTCTTTTGAGAGCCAATTTTTTTAAAATTTAAACTATATAGGTAGGTACATTCCTTAACAAGGTAGTGCCCATAGGTGGTATTTTGTGGAAGAGCCACACTCAAGGGGCCAAAGAGCTGCATGTGGCTCACGAGCTACAGTTTGCCGACCACTGCTCTATACAAAGGAGTCAGGAGATCCATGTATGTGAACGTGTGTTCTGTAAAGTGTATATAAAATGTAAGAAATCTAATTTTGGGGAGCACGTGTCTTTGGAGCCACAGACCCTATGTGTTTCACCAGCTTTAATAAATTCTCTTTTCCTCTTACAATTATCTGAGTATCAATCCTCCAGTGGGTTGCTTTCCTGCTACAATATTAATGATGAATAATACTGATTAACATTTTAAATGATTTCTCTCTGCTTCTCAAATATTAAATATACTTATGTAGACTATCCCAGAGATAGTGAGATTAACACAATTTACAATTTGTTTAAAGACACAAAATATTTTCAAGAGACTATCTCAATGAGACCATTTACATTTGACTTTGGAACTGTACTCTATTATTTGTATCCGAGCAACTTCACACCGCTATACTCCAGTCTGTTGATATTTCCTCTAATGTATCATTTATCACTTTGGGGAAGTTGGCAGGGAAGACCCTAGGGTACCCTCAAAAGAGAGAAGATTATTATTGACTGGCCACAGGGTTTGGATGTAGAAATGTATTATTGGATGATTTAAGAAGAGTTCGGTTGTGGCAAGGTTATTTTAAAAGATTATGTTGTGTATTAAGTTGATATGATTTCAAATCTACTTGTTTATGACAAAAATGAAGATGTTTTTATAAGCAAAGTTGTTTTGACATAAGAGTGAATTTTTGTCAGAATGTCCTCATCTGCAGATAAGCACTCAGCATCTCAGTGCCTGAGGGTTGCCTCTGGGGTCTATCAATAAGAATATGTGGAGAAACAATTATAGTAGGGGACATTTATACTACAAATACTGAGAGTTTCTAAGGACTAACTGAGAGTGTTCAGTCTGGGTAAGGCCAGTATTTGTTCATCTAAACAGCTCTCTGGAGACCTTCCTGCCAAAGTAAAAGGACTCTTTACCTATGGCAGTGGTGAAAACCTTACAATGGCCAGTGAAGAATTATCATCTTGTCTGTCAACACTGGCAGTGAAGTTCCTGAGCAATGTGCCATAGCAACAAAGACTTTTGTTTTGTATTGGTAACTAAATGTCAGCTCTCTGTGGTTTAAATAGACTCTCCAAAAACCAATTTGTAGAAAGGTACATCACAAGCTAAAATTGGAGTTTATTTTTTTTCATCTCCTCTTTACCTGGAATAATAATGTAATTAATCTGTCATTGATTTAAAGTATGTTATTTCTTCATTCACTTATTAAGAGATACTATCTTGAATGTCATTGGCTTGTAAAATTATTATAATTTCTGCAGTGAACTTGTGTTAAATAATCATTGACAAGACAATTTCAGTTTTAAGCATAGTCCTCTGCCCCACCCCCCAAAAAATGTTGGAAATTGTTGGTCAAATAAGTTTGTAAATTAATATATATGTTTGCTTACTTATAGTTTGCATTGTGTGTGGGGGACAGGCTATAAGCAGAAAGGATCCTTATAGCCTAAGGCTTAGTTTTAAGATTAAGCTTTTTCCTACACCCTTGACTGTTGCATAATGTAGGTGGTGCACTCTCATGAAGAATCCCATTATGCCTCAGATAAGTGACTTTGTATCAGAGACTTCCTTGTTTGTATATTGGATTAAAAGGTTTTGATTTCTATACTACAAAGTGGGGCAGACCAGGAGCTTGCTCTCACTTGATTCCAGCTATCACCATTGCAGGGGTCTCCCTGATCCTTGCCCTTCATGGGAAAAGCAGGTCCTCTGCTTTTCCCTTGTCTTCTCTTGTGGTTTGCCTGTCTTGGTGAGACACCAATAAACAGAATGGCCCACCATCCTCCGACTCCACCATTTCTTTACCGTCTGCCCAAATCCAATGGAAACCTACATGTGAATGGCCACAATGGTGGCTCCTGGCCATACAGAAATGTTATCTCTTCCTTTTATCATAGTATATTTCTTATTATCAAGATGTAAAGTTTGTATTACATGCACAGACTACTACGAACATAACTTACAAAATGATTGTACCAATATTCACTTACACCAAGAGTGTATGAGTTCATATATCTCATTACGTTGTTTTTACTCATTATTGTTGTTATTTCAGTAATTGTGCAGTCATACTCCTTTTCAGTTTGAATTTGCATTTTGCTGATACTTAATAATTTTGAGCATCTTTCACTGAATATTTTAAATATTTTATTTAGTGAACAGTCTGTATAGTTCACTTGACCTTTTCTTATATATTTGTAGAAGGTCTTTAATACATTCTGTATATGAGTAAATTTAATTTATCAGTCTTGCTCTTTGTAAAGCCAGTAGCCAGGGCCACCACAACAGCAGCCGCCTGGCCATGCAGGTTCGCATTGGATTCGGACAGTCGGTAAAGAAACAATGGAGCCAAAAACTGATGGGCCATCTTCTTTAATCCTAGCTTGCACCCGGCAGGCAAGTAAAAACACACACTGGGCTCCAAAACCCACTCACATTCAGTGCTCACAAAGCTCCTGACTTATCCGAGTTTCCTAGAATCAAAGGTTTCTAGCTCACCAGACTTATTCACCTCTGTTTTCCATCCCCTTCCTTCTCCCTGCACAAACTCTGCATTAACTGGCTTCTCACTCAGCACTCCGCCATCTTGGCTGCCTCTCCTGGCCACATACCCTCTTTCTGCTCTCTCCTCTAATGATAATCTCAGGAACCAAGAGAGCAAGCTCCCGCTCTGCCCCTATTTTATAGTGTAGAAATCCAAACCTCTAATCCAATATACAAAATAGGGAAGTCTCTAATACAAAGTCACTTATCTGGGGCATGATGGGATTGTACCACCCCACATCAAAAAGGGTGGGAAAGGCTTAATCCCAAAACCAAGCCTCAGGCTACAAGGATTCTGCCTGCCCACAGCCCACCCCCAACACACATTAATATCACCTGGGTAATGGCCTTTCACGTGGGCAGCGCCATCTGTAACAAAGTGAGCATAATATATTTTATCTGCCCAACACTCTTTATCCTTTATATGTTTTGGAACCCTTTAAAATAAATTTTTGAGCCACGCTTCAAAGTTTATTAATGTGATTTACATAACATACTAAAAGATTTATTGTTTTTTTGTTTTGTTTTTACAGAGACAGAGAGAGAGAGAGTCAGAGAGAGGGACAGATAGAAACAGACAGACAGGAACAGAGAGAGATGAGAAGCATCAATCATTAGTTTTTTATTGCAACACCTTAGTTGTTCATTGATTGCTTTCTCATATGTGCCTTGAGCGTGGGGCTACAGCAGACCAAGTAACCCCTGGCTCAAGCCAGTGACCTTGGGTCCAAGCTAGTGAGCTTTGCTCAAAGCAGATGAGCCCACGCTGAAGCTGGCGACCTTGGGGTCTCAAACCTGGGTCCTTGGTATCCCAATCTAATGCTCTATCCACTGCGCCACTGCCTGGTCAGGCTAGAAGATTTATTGTTTTAGCTTGTGCATTTAACTCTAAAATCTGCCTGAATTATTTCAAATTTATTTAGTTTGAATCCTCAGGTCCCTTCTCATTAGGAGAATTGGACCATGGGATTGCTTCCTCAGCAACACAGTGTGAGAGTACTGCTAGAGCTTCTGTGTTCTACTTGGCTTCTGGGCTTCTTGCCCTTAATCTTAGCTCTCATGATACTATTTAGTTTAAAATATTAAGTCTTTATTGGGTAAAGCAATGCTATCTAAACAATATTCATTTTCCAAGCACAAATGGAACTTGGATAAAAGTGCTAGGTTACTTGTTGCCCAGAGAAATCTGGAAAAATTGTCAATGACCTCATCATACAATATTATATGAATCCAATTTATTTGCACTTTATTTTCCTGATTAAACCTGTTGAATTGAAATTATTATCTTAAAAAAAATTATGTCAGTCATTGCAACCTTAATGCCAATGATTGTGTAGTTTTAAAAAATTCCAGAAAAATAGTAAGTAGGAAAGAAATAATAAATTTCTGTATGGCTGCCTGACCTGTGGTGGCACAGTGGGATAAAGTGATGACCTGGAACACTGAGGTCGCTGGTTCAAAACCTTGGGCTTGCCTGGTCAAGGCACCTATGGGATTTGATGCTTCCTGCTCCTCCCCCTTCTGTCTCTCTCTGTCTCTCTCTCTCACTCTTCTCTCTAAAAAAATCAATAAATAAAATATTTAAAAAAAAATTTATGTATGGCCAGTAGTCGTAGCCATCATGGCCATTCACATGCAGGTTCTCATTGGATTTGGGTAAAGTGTAAAGAAACAGTGGAGCCAAAAAATGGTGGACCATTCCTTTATTAAAATCTTGCATCAGCCAACAAGCAAACACACAGTGCTCCCAAAGCCACTGACACAATCTGTGGTTCCACAACCAGGAGAATCTTCTCCAATATCTCTTAGAATCAAAGGCTCCACTAGTCTCAGGGGAGTTCACAAAGCCCCTCACCTCTGTTCCCCATCTGCACACCTTCTCCTCTCTGTACAAACTGTCTTCTTTTTCAGCACTCTTTATTCTCTCTGCTCCTCTCCCTGAAAACATGGCTTATTACTCTTCTTCCTTCTGCTCTCTCTTTTCAAAGCTTTCTGGTAGGAAAACCTCTCCTTCAGCAAACATTAGCAAAACAATGGCTTTTCCCAAGCAGGAAGGGAATTTGCAATTTCAAAGACCACATACACCTGGTGCTACCCAGCCCCCAATGCAAACTATAAGTGAGCTGATGGAATCCATGGGAGTCCAAAAAGACCAGAGTAACAGGCTTTATTGAAAGAAAGAAAGGAACCCTGCTGGGCACTTCTCTGGGGAGAAGGGCAGCAGTTACAGACTATGAGGTGAATTTTATAGGGCTTTGGAAAGCCTGAGGTGTACTGAGTCAAAAGTTCTGGTATGTTCCCTTTTACGGTTTCATGATTTCAGCTTTCTGGAATGCTCCTCCTTGGGCAGCTTGCCAGCTTTTTGGAATTCCTCTGTCTCAGGGGCGATAGTCCAGTAGGGGTGAAGTCTGACAGATAAGTGGAACATCAAGAGGGCAGTTTGGAATTCATGTATCTATCATTTTTCAACTCTGTGGTTACATATAAAAGAAAGGCAGTTATTAATTTTATAATATACAGTGAGGGGTGATGAGGACAAAGAAGAGAAAAAATTGAAAAATTATTGCTTCTTCTAGAGAGAACTCAAGAGGGGAACCTTGCCAAGCCAAGTCCCCCATCCAGTTAAGGAGGTCATCAATTTCCATGTTGTGCAGTCTGAACCAGGCGATGTCTCTGAAAACTTGAGTGAGGAAGTAAAAAATCTTGCAAGGTAATAATTGTGAGTTGCTTGTTGCAAGTGGTGAGTGGACAGAGTGACATGGTGATACATGGTCTCCTGGATGAGCCTCATGAGACAGGCTGGTCTGGTTCCTCTTGAATGGGAGGACATGTGGAGGTTTTTAGAGACAGGGAACCTGTTGGTGTAAGTTTTAGGACTGAGTATGTGTGGTTTAAAAGGAAGGGGGTTTGGAGAACATTCAGGAGGTAACTTCTCAGGCTGAGGGGCAGCTTCTTCCTGCTGTCATCCCTACCTATCTGATATTTCCCTCGTGAAGTTCTCCTTGGTGTATTGGGGAATAGGCATGTAGGAGCATTTGATTGTAGGTAATCCTAGAGATTTCTCTCATATGGGCCTGTAGGAACTTGATAAAGAAGAAGGCAAGTATTTGGAGATCAGGAATACAGAGATAAGGAAGGTTGTATAGTGAGGGAGGGTGAAAGTTCTTCCATGATAAAGTTAGAGATATTTTTTCCTGGCAGCCCTGGAAAGTGCAGTTAGTTTGAGCTAAAAGAAATGATTCATGTCTGTTTGTAGGCTCTTCTTCAGCCAAGAAGACCCAGCAATCTTGTCCCCTTACTATGTGAAGGGTAAAAAGACTGAGAAGCATTAAGAGTTTAATGCTATTCATTCTCCTAGTTCTTCAGGAATATGAGAGAGCTTTAGGGTTAGGGGACCTGTTGAGGTTGAAAGATAGAATTTAGGAGGTTTGCTGTTATAGGGTTTCAGATTTTTCTGTTTCGTGAGGGCAGGTTTCAGGGTTGGTGTATAGGGTTAGGTAGATTTTTCTAATTTTCTGATTGGCCAAGGTCTGCATGCGGTTCTGTAAGAAACTAGTGAATAAATATAAGAGGCAGGGTTCAAAAGTTAGAAAAATAAATAGGAGAGTGAGTGTACCAATAAAAGGCAATAGTCAAGTGTTGAGCAGATAAAATATATTATTATGCTCACTTTGTTAAAGATGATGCTGCGCACTTGGAAGCCCATTGCCCAGGTGATATTAATGTGTGTTGGGGGCGGGCTGTGGTCAGGCAGGATCCTTGTAGCCTGGGGCTTGGTTTTAGGACTAAGCCTTTTCCACCCTTTTTGATGTGGGGTGGTACAATCCCATCATGCCTCAGATAAGTGACTTTGTATTAGAGACTTCCCTATTTTGTATATTGGATTAAAGGTTTTGATTTCTGCACTATAAAATGGGGGCAGACCAGGAGCTTGTTCTCTCAGTTCCTGAGATTAGCAGAGAGAGGCCACGTGGAGGAGGCCAGGAGAAGCAGCAAAGATGGCAGAGTGTTGAAGGAGAATCCAGTTTGTGCAGAGTTTGTGCAGGGAGAAGGAAGGAGATGGGGAAGAGAGGTGAATAAGTCTAGTGAGCTAGAAACCTTTGATTTTAGGAAAACTCGGATAAGTCAGTAGCTTTGTGAGCACTGAATGAGTGGGTTTTGGAGCCCAGTGTGTGTTTTTACTTGCCCACCAGGTGCAAGCTAGGATTAAAGATGATGACCCATTAGCTTTTGGCTCCTTTGTTTCTTTACCGACTGTCCAAACCCAGTGCGAACCTGCATAGACCAGGCGGTTGTGATGGTGGCCGTGGATATTGGCTTTACATTTGACGTAGTCTGTGGCAGGATTCAAAATTCGGTATGGAGCCACCACCACCTTTGAGCAGTGGAGTAGAGGACTGGCTGTTGTTATGTTTTCCCACGATTGTCCTTTTGGGGAGTGTAGGCTGGCTGACTTTTACAGCCATGCGTGAGGATACCGAGAGCTCTGTGGAAGAGGCTGCCTAGGACCTGCAAACCGAGCAGTGTTAAGAGCTGCAGCAAACATGGGAGAAACAGATGCTGACCCAGGAGCTGGAGGAAGTGCTGGAGGAGGAGGCCAACCAGGTTTGTGAGATTCACCTGGAAATGGAGCAGACACTGGAGAAGGAATCACAGGTTCTTGAGTTGGAGATTGCCTTGGACATTGTGGAGAGCCAGCAGCGGAGGGAGGCTGGGGCTGAGGCTGGAGCTGGAGCTGCAAGGTCTTTGGAGCAGAAGGTGACATCAGCCCAGGACTTGAGCCTGGCAGTGGGAGCTGGTGTTTTCAGTTCCCCTTTGGAGGATGAGGAGAATTGGGCTGGAGTTGCAATCCACAGTCTCCAGAAGATGAGAGCCCAGCTGAATCGAGCACCTACTATGGCCCTGGTAGGTCTGCGATTTGAAAATGCTGATTGCCTCCGGAGCAGAGATGAAAATGCTGACTGCCATTGCCACATCCTCCTCCTTGGGACAGTGTAAGGCCTGCCAGGATGGCAGGAATGAGGGGGGTGGCTGATGCCTCATGTGCGTGAACTGATTTCCTGGACTACGACCGGAGTGGGAACTGGCTCCTTTGTTGGATGGACTTACAGAGTTTGGACAATGTAAAATACCCTGATAGTGGTGGGGGGCGGCTTTGCTGGAGGCCCTTCCCCTGTCCTGGGAAACTTTTCCCATGGCTAGAAGGAAGGCTGAGGACATTTTGCACTTTGGGCTAAGTGCTCAGAGACTAGTGAAATATACCTTTGTAATTGTTGAAATTGTATGATTTGTCATGTAGTTGTAATTTGTGTAATGTGCCTAATTCCCTTACACAGGGATGCCAGTGGTGTAGATTGTGGGTAGTAAAGTGAGCATAAGGATGGATTGTTGGGCAGATAAACTATATTATGCTCACTTTGTTAAAGATGATGCTGCCCACTTGGAAACCTGTTGTCCAGGTGATATTAACATGTGTTGGGGGCAGGCTGTGGGAAGGCAGCATCCTTGTAACCTGAAGCTTGGTTTTAGAACTAAGTCTTTTCCACAATTTTTGATGTGGGCTGGTACAATCCCATCATGCCTCAGATAAGTGACTTTGTATTAGAGACTTCCCTATTTTGTATATTAGATTAAAGGTTATTATTTCTGCACTATAAAATGGAGGCAGACCAGGAACTTGCTCTCTCAGTTCCTGAGATTAACAGAGGGAGGCCACATGGAGGAGGCCAGAAGAAGTAGCTAAGATGGTGGAGTGTTGAAGGAGAACCCAGTTTGTGCAGAGTTTGTTCAGAGAGAAGGAAGGAGATGGAGAAGAGAGGTGAATAAGTCTGGTGAGCTAGAAACCTTTGATTCTAGGAAAACTTGGATAAGTCGGTAGCTTTGTGAGCACTAAATGAGTGGGTTTTGGAGCCCAGTGTGTGTTTTTACTTGCCCACCGGGTGCAAGCTAGGATTAAAGATGATGGTCCACCAGTTCTTGGCTCCATTGTTTCATTACCAACTGTCTGAATCCAATGCAAACCTGCATGGGCCAAGTGGCTGTGATGGTGGCCGTGGACACTGGCTTTACATCAAGACACCCAGTTTGTGTGAAACCACTGATTCCATGTATACAAATTCACTGGGCTTGAGATAGAGAAAGAGAGAGGGAATAAGACAGGGAAGTGGCCAGTCTGCCCCCAGACCTACTTCTGTAGAGATTCCTAAAGCAATAAGGATAGGAATGACCTGTATAGCTTGTTTGGTCCTCAGATTGATGGGTAGTGTACTAGGAACTGGAAGAGGTTCATGAGGTGGGATTAGGTTGATATTTGGAGTGAGATAAATTAGGGTTCAGGTTTCTGCCTAATTAGTAGGGAGACACATATAGGTGTTGGTCACACACAAGTAGAAAGCCCCTGATTGGGTGAGGCAAGCTGAGAGGTGATAGAGAATAGAGAATGGATGGACAAGGGATCTTTTTCATTTTTCTGTTTCTGAGCTCTAGATGGTCAGGGTAAAGGAAAGAGTCACGCTTAGCAGCAGTGGGAGTTTTCAGGATCATGGTGTGTGGACCTGTCCACGTGAAAGTCAGTCCTTGGATGATGTAATGCTGGAAGTGCCTCTTGGACAGTCTTTGAACAGTTTGCTGAGTAACCTGTAAATCCTGCAAGTACTTAGGGAAAGGGTTGTTACATTTCTACACTTTGTAGTTAGAGTTTCAGTCCTAGTGACCACTGCATCTAGCTGGAATTAGCAGCAGGTCCCAACCTACAATAGGCATGGGCATTGATACAAGAGAAATAAAGGAGATACTATATATTAAATAAAGTAACAAAATAAGACTGTCAATACCCACAATAGAGATCTTTGAGGGATAAATAAAATTCAAATATTCAGGCAAGGCATAGTAGATGGCCTTGTGTTCACAAGAAATGAGATCAGCTTATCTGCTACTTGGAAGAAATACCTTAGGCTTGTGGCAATTCCCAGCATGCTGGCAAGGTCAGGTTACAGGTAGCTGGAGCTGGGCTAGAAGAGACTGAACCCTCCCTCCATGGAGCAAGGGGGCAGCTTACCTTCTTCTGTTCCTCTTTCCACAGCAATGATGTGTTTCTTGATGGGGCCGGGAAGCCTGGCAGGCTTCAGTTCAATGACCTTTCTTTCCACTCTGGAGCAGGACCCTGATGAAATCCTATGAAGCCCTTTAGGGCGCTGGAGCCTTTAAGAGCATATGCCAAAAGCGTGTATTGCCTGTCCTCTTTTGGGCCTTATTGGCCTTTTCTGTCACTTCCTTGGCCATTATAGACCTTAAAAGCCATGCTCAGAACATCTCACTGAGGGGTTTGACTAAGAGAGCAAAATTGGGAATCCAGTGTTTAAAGAAGCCTATTAGACGGAGGAAAGAATAGATTTGATCTGTGGTGGTAGGTGGTTGGAGACTGTGGAGGGTCTGAATTCAATCCAGGTTGAGACCTCATGTGGTGAGGGTTAAGGTGATGTCCAGATAGACTACAGACTGAGAATGAAGTTGAGCCTTAGCAGAGAAGACACGGTATCCCTTTACATCGAAGAAGTTAAGAAGGATGGCTGTGTGTCTCCTTGAGGCAGGCAGGGAGGGGCTGCAGAAGAGTAGGTTATCTACATATTGTAAGAGAGTACTAGTTTTGAGATTGCATGCTGCTAAATCCTGAGCTAGTGCCTGCCCAAACAGGTGTGGGCTGTTTTTGAACTTCTTGGGTAAGACAGTTCATGTAAGTTGCTGGATTGCATTAGTGTCTGGGTAAAGGCAAACAGAAAGTAAGAATCAAGGTGTAGAGGAATGGTAAAGAAGGCATTCTTGAGGTCTAGGACCATGAAGTGAGTGATGTTTGAGAAAATATGTGACAGTAATTTGTAGAGATTAGGGATTACTGGATGGAAGGGAACTACTGCCTCATTGACTAGAAGTAAGTCTTATATGAGGTGATAAGCCCCTGAAGGTTTTTGAACAGGAGGGATGGGGGTATTGTAGGAAGAGTCCATGGGGATTAGTAAGCCTGGTTTAAGAGGTGGGTAATTATTGGTTTAAGGCCTTAGAAACAGACACAGTTAGACATTAAACAAAGATTTTACAAATTAGAAATTAAGGAATTTAAATGAGCATGCTTTACTTGTTTCAATTAAAATTATAGCCTTACCAGACTGTGGTGCAGTGGATAGAGCATCAGACTGGGATGTGGAGGACCCAGGTTTGAGACACCGAGGTCACCAGCTTAGCATGGGCTCATCTGCTTTGAGCAAAGCTCACCAGCTTGAGCCTAAGGTCGCTTGCTCAAGCAAGGGGTTACTCTTTCTGCTGAAGGCCTGCAGTCAAGGCACATATGAGAGAGCAATCAATGAACAACTAAGGTGTTGCAACGCGCAATGAAAAACTAATGATTGATGTTTCTCATCTCTCCATTCCTGTTTGTCTGTCCCTGTCTATCCCTCTCTCTGATTCTCTCTTTGTCTCTGTAAAATAAAACAAAACAACAAAAAAAGAAAAAGAAACCTTAAAAAATTATACTGACAAACAAAGAGAAAAAACAGATTACTCACTCACACAGTTCAATAGACAACTTTGCTTTTTTAAGCTTTTTGAGATGGCAGGGAGTTGTCAGCATAGAGGGAAGGAAGAGAGAAAGTGGATGGATGGACAGTGTGAGCAGCTGGATGAAAATGAAGGAGGGTCTGAATCTGCAGGAGGTGGAGGTGGTAGCACCACATGGTCAGAGGAGTCAGAAAGATTTAGAGCTCTGAGGAGAGGGGAGAGGACGAGGGGTAGTGGAAGTCACAGTCTCTGAGGAGGGGTAAGGATGGGTCGAAGAAGAAAAAAAGACAGCCAAAGCCAGTGGGGCAGGGGATGGGTCAAAGAAGAAAAAGAGACAGCTGTCCATTTGTAAAGAGGGAGGAGGGGTTTCAGAACACTGGAGAAGGGAGGGACCGGCAGGGGAGGAGAAAGAGAGACTAGTATTTGCAAGTAAATGAGAAACAGGATTTTGCGAATTGAGGGGGCTTTCTGGAGGGAAGACATTCAAGCAGAAGAGATCTGCAGCAGGCCAGAGAGGGGCCCCAAGAGAGGGGTTTCCTGGGGCCTGGGGGTCAGACAGGAGGGAGAGAGAGTTGGGAGTCTGTGAAGAAGGAAAGATTAGGAGCGAAGGTTTTAGGTGAGGTTTCTTTGGCCAAAAATGGCCTGCGTGTAGAACAAGCAGCACAGAAATTAAAGACAGGAGTGAAGGGAGAAGAAAAGCCTGCATGTAAGGAATTTCTGATGCTCTCCTCGTCCAGTGGCAGAAATTGTCAAGATCTCTTAGGATATTGTAACAGTAGTAGAAAACAACCTGGCTAGGTGCCTAGACTTTCGAGGAAGTCTGTAGAAGCAGGCTTCTCAGAGTAGAAACCTCCCAAATTGTAAACCTCAAAGAGTAGAATGAGTCCTGAAGGAGTAGAGAAGTCCCAAAGGAGTAGTCCAGAAGGAGTAGAGGAGTAGTCTCTGAGGCCAGAGATTGGGAGGAGCCCATGTTCTGAGGGGAGTCTGGCTGGATGGTTTGGACTGAGAGGAGTCCACAGTAGAAGAGACTGGTGAGAGAAGGGGGCGTGCCTACCTTCAGTCATAGTTCCGAGAGGAAAAAAATCTCCGTAGAAAGAGAGTCTCAGACAGGAGGTTGTCACCCCAAGGCTGAGATCCTGGGACATAGGAGAGGGGCCTGGCTAGGTTCGCCTAGACTTTCGTAGAAGTCCATAAAGGAGTAGAGGCAGACCACTTGTAGATATGGGGTCCGAAGTCAAAACCGTCTGACCAGGAAGGGGTGTTTTCAGAGAGAAATTTGGAGGCCAACCAGGGAAGGGGAAGGGAGAAACTCCTTAACTTCTAGTCCAACAAGGGTTCAGGACAGGGTTAGACTGCTGGCCAATCAACCTAAAATTAAACGTCCAAACAGAATCAGGGAGTAAGCCCGGGATGAGCTGCTGCAACCCATTGCTTCCCTGGCTGTAAGTTTGAATGGCAAAGAGGGATCATCCAGGAAGTTAGTACCCTGTCCTGGGTTTCAGCACCAAATGTTGAAATCCATAGGAATCTGAAAAGACCAGAGTAACAGGCTTTATTGAAAGGAAGAAAGGAACCCTGCCAGGCACTTCGCCAGAGAGAAGGGCACCAGTTACAGACTATGAGGTGAATTTTATAGGGCTTTGGAAAGCCTGAAGGAGTACTGAGTCAAACGGTCTGGTATGTTCCCTTTTACGGTTTCACAATTTCAGCTTTCTGGAATGCTCCTCCTTGGGCGGCTTGCCAGCTTTTTGGAATTCCTCTGTCTCAGGGGTGATAGTCCAGTAGGGGTGAGGTCTGACAGATAAGCAGAACATCAAAAGGGCAGTTTGGAATTCATGAATCTATCATGAGCAAAATTAAAAATTATATTTTAAAATTTATTTGACAAACAATTCACTATTATATATATAATAATTTTTGCTATCATCTGAATATTTTAGTTTTTCCCAAATTTATATGTTGACATCCTAACCCCCAAAGTTCATAATAACAGGAGGGGAAGGAAGCCTTTTGAGAGGTGATTAGGTCATGAGAGCAGAGGCCCCAAGACTTACTTTAGTGTCTTTAGGAGAAAAGCTCCAGAGAGATCTTTTGCCTGTTCCATCCTATGGGGACACAGCAAGACAGTGCCAGCTATGAACCAGGAAAAGGGTCCTCAGCAGAATGCAATCATGTTGATAAATTGATCTCATACCTTTATGTTCCAGAACTCTGAGAAATTAAGTTCTTTATTACAGTAACTTCAATGAAATGAGACAATTGTATTTTATTAAACAAATTGTTTCTGTCGCTCCAGGAAAACATTCATATCAGTGGTTCTAAAATTTTGGTGAATAAAATTATCACAAGCCATTGTAATTCAAAATACAGTGAATTGTACAATATTTCCAAAAATTTGATTTAATAGTCTTAGGAGGAAACAAGACTAGAAATTAAAATTTGTTTTAAGGCGTATACCTGGGAATTCTGATGTATTTTACTTTTGGACTACAATTTAAATGGCTTACAAATTTTGGTATACTGATTAGTTACAAAAGGAAATGAGGTGAGAAAAATAGTAATGAGTCAGAAAATATCAAGGGCATTTCTGGAAAGTTAAATCAATGAGCTTCATATGCAAATTTTAAGAGTTTGTCAAGTGGCATATTCACTATGCAAGAGGGCACACAAGCATTCAAAAAATGCATGAACATTTAAAATAACAATACAACTTTTAAAACTTAAATATAGTATATCTAAGGCTATTTAGTGCCCTCACCTTGAAGTTACCTATTACCATAAATTCAAGTTTAATCAAATGGGGCTTGTTATGAATAACAAAAGACACTCTTATCACATCTATCATTCACTCAGGAAATTCAAAGTTTTAAAGCTCAGTGTCAGGAAATGGTAAAAAGCAAATATAATAATTAAAGTTTCTCCTACCATCTTTATCAGGAAGGTTGTAGGAGCTCTGTGCTAGGAACTGGGGACTGAGGAGCCACTGTGCCACCTCACTCGCAGGTGTTGTAAGGTACCAAAAACTACGGAATTAATATTAATATTTTAAGAGGCTTGGAGAACATTTTATTAATTTGGGTTAAGGTGTGCAGAGAAATTGTGAGAATAGTCTCTGTACTGTGTGATTGGCATAACCAGGATGGCCCTTGGCATTGTATTGTAAATGCAAAGGGGAGGAAAACATGGATTCCCAGACATTCCACCACACCTGTGGGGAAAGGGGTGAATGGCTACCCAGGTACAGGGAGAGAAAAGCCAAAATAAACCTTTTCTTATAGCAATGAGCCATTTGCAGGCATTTGTCCCCACAGAAACTACCTCTCCTATGTAAATGCATGTGGTTAATATGTGTGACTCTGGACAGAGATGGCAGATGAACACTAGAAAATATAGGAATGCCTTTTGATATGTAAAGAGACATCTTTCTACCATTGTGTTGATTTATAAATTTTGTTTATTCCAAAATAATGTATGGCTTGCAAATTGAACATGATCCTATCATGTTAAAGGACATATGACTATAACCAATAGTGGTAAAGGGCTCCTAATTACAATTTTTGCTTCTGTACTTCTGTTGGGCAGATAAAATGTATTATGCTCACTTTGTTAAAGATAACACGAGGAGGCCATCGCCCAGGTGATATTAATGTGTGTTGGGGTGGGCTAAAGGCAGGCAGAATCCTTTAGCCTGGGGCTTGGTTTTGGGATTAAGCCTTTCCTACCCTTTTTGATGTAGGGCAGTACAATCCTATCATGCCTCAGAGGGTGACTTTGTATTAGAGACTTCCCTGTTTTGTATATTGGATTAAGGGTTTGGATTTCTACACTATAAAATGGGGACGGAATGAGAGTTTGGCTTTTGGTTCCTGAGATAATCATTAGAAGAGAGCAGAGGAGAGCAGAGAAAGGCCACGTGGAGGAGGCCAGGAGAAGCAGCCAAGATGGTGGAGTGCTGAGTGAGATGCCAGTTTGTGTAGAATTTGTATTTGGGATTAGGAAGGAGACAGGGAACAGAGGTGAATAAGTCTGGTGAGCTAGAAACCTTTGATTCTAGGAAACTCGGATAAGTCAGTGGCTTTGTGAGCACTGAGTGTGACTGGGTTTTGGAGCCCAGTGTGTATTTTTACTTGCCCGCCGGGTGCAAGGTAGGATTAAAGGCCATGGAGTTTTTGGCTCCATGGTTTCTTTACCGACTGTCCAAATCCAATGCGAACCTGCATGGGCCAGGCTGCTATGATAGTGGCCCTGGCCCTGCCTTCTGGCTTTACAACTTCCCACTTACAAAACTATAAAAACTAGGTAGAACAAAGGGCCAGCGCGCTCTCCCTTAGATTTCTTTTGCAGTTGCCACTGCTTGGCCAAGCTAGACAATAAAGCTCTGATGTGGAATCGATGGACCTTGTTCATGTCTTCAATGTTTCGGGTCCCTCCAGATTGGGCTTAACAGGGACGAAGACCAAATATATAAAATATAATATATTTGTAATAAAGTAAGTATCATATCTTATTATATAGCAGCAGCAGCATCACGACTCCATAAGAAAATATCAGAGTGGGTGGCTTAGACAATAGATAATAGATTTATTTTCTTAGTTGTAAGTCCATGATTAAATGTCACAAAGGTTTGTCTCTTTTGTGACCTCTTCTCCTGAGAAAAGCAACTGCTATTTCTCTGTGTCATTATACAACCTCTTTTCTGTGAGTGTGGAGGGAGGAAAATCTCTGATATTTCTTTCTCTTCCTATAAAGGCACCAGAATTATGGGATTAGGGTACCACCCTCTGACCTCACTTAATGTTAATTAGCTCTTAAAAGGCCTTTTCCTCAAATATAGTTAGTCATATTGGGTGTTAGGGCTTCAATATATAAATTTAAGGAGGAACATAATTGATTCCAGAAAAAATAAGATTTCAGTCTATTAACATAAGCAGGTAGCTAAATACTGATGGGAAAAGAGAGCAGATGGAGTTGGACACTATATTTTATAGAACTTGGAAAGCTTGTTTCAGTAGAAAGCTTCAACATTTCATTTACCTTAATTTGCCAGAAGTCAAGAGTATTCACAGGTTCAATTGCACATTTCAGGAATCCATTGTGCTCTCAGAGTCCATCATGCGTCAGGACTCAAGTTTGGGAGGAGTCTTCATAAGGCACTGTCTGTCCAGGTGCTGGAGGAAGGTGCTTCTGTGCTTCCATTTTAAGGCATACACAGTGATAGCAAGAATGGCAACCAAAGATGCTTGTCAGTCTAGCTTAGAAGAAGGACCTGAATAGTTAGTGGGAGGAATCAATGCAAACCTACGTAATATTAAAGAAACTGATTGGTTGGTTTAAAAGAAAGCTAGTCCTTCCCAGCCTACAAATGGAAACACAAGCTTAGCAAACCTCTCTTCTTGTTCAGAAGAAAGCTTGCTCCACTTGTTTATTTATGGGTTCTCCAAGCAACAGTCATGTTGCGTGGTTTGGTAGCTAGAGAGTCTTCCAAGTAAAGGCTTTTTGTGGAGCACCTCTGATATGGTTTGTAAAGCCAGCAGCCACGGCCAGGGCCACTACTATCAAAGCAGCCCGGCTCTTGCAGGTTCGCATTGGATTCGGACAGTCGGTAAAGAAACAGCGGAGCCAAAAACTGATGGGCCATAGTCTTTAATTCTAGCTTGCACCCGGCGGGCAAGTAAAAATACACACTGGGCTCCAAAACCCAGTCACATTCAGTGCTCACAAAGCCACTGACTTAGCCGATTTTCCTAGGATCAAAGGTTTCTAGCTCACCAGCCTTATTCTCCTCAGTTCCCCATCTCCTTCCTTATCCCAGATACAAACTCTACACAAACTAGCATCTCACTCAGCACTCCGCCATCTTGGCTGCTTCTCCTGGCCTCCTCCACGTGGCCTTTCTCTACTCTCCTCTGCTCTCTCTTCTAATGATAATCTCAGGAACCAAGAGAGCAAGTTCCCGTTCTACCCCTATTTTATAGTGTAGCTTCACAACCTCTAATCCAATATACAAAATAGGGAAGTCTCCAATGCAAAGTCACTTCTCTGAGGCATGATTGGATTGTACCACCCCACATCAAAAAGGGTAGGAAAGGCTTAATCCCAAAACCAAGCCCCAGGCTAAAAGGATTCTGCCTGCCTTTAGCCCACCCCAACACACATTAATATCATCTGGGCGATGGCCTCCTCGTGTTATCTTTAACAAAGTGAGCATAATACATTTTATCTGCCCAACATGGCTAAACCAGTGTTTTTCAACTGCTGGTCTGCACAGCAGTCAACCAGAAATTTCATGCCAGTTTGCAAAAGTTAACTGCCTGTAAAGCCAAGACCACCATCACAGCAGCCTGGCCCATGCAGGTTTGCATTGGATTCGGACAGTCAGTAAAGAAACAACGGAGCCAAAAACTGATGGGCCATCATCTTTAATCCTAGCTTGCACCCAATGGGCAAGTAAAAACACACACTGGGCTCCAAAACCCACTCACATTCAGTGCTCACAAAGCTCCTGACTTATCCGAGTTTCCTAGAATCAAAGGTTTCTAGCTCACCAGACTTTATTCACCTCTGTTCCCCATCTCCTTCCTTCTCCTTGCACAAACTCTGCACAAACTGGCTTCTCACTCAACACTCTGCTATCTTGGCTGCTTCTCCTGGCCTCCTCCATGTGGCCTTTCTCTGCTCTCCTCTCTGTTATCTCCTCTAATGCTAATCTCAGGAACCAAGAGAGCAAGCTCTTGTTCTGCCCCCATTTTATAGTGTAGAAATCAAAACCTTTAACCCAATATACAAAATAGGGAAGTCTCTGATACAAAGTCACTTATCTAAGGCATAATTGGATTGTACCACCCCATATCAAAAAGGGTGGGAAAGGCTTAGTCCTAAAACCAAGCCCCAGGCTACAAGGATCTTGCCTGCCCACAACCCACCCCAAAACACATTAATATCACCTGGATGTGGGGCCTCCATGTGGGCAGCCCCATCTTTAACAAAGTGAGCATAATATATTTTATCTGCCCAACACCGTTCTTATCTTGTATGAAGATGACAGACTCAATGATCTTAGTTGAATTCACTTATGCTCAGGGTGATTTCTACCTTTGTAGTCCCCAAAATAATTCTTCTATTAACACCAATTCCCAAGTATAAAAATGTTGAAAACAACTGGTCTAAATCATGGCACAGAATATATGAACTTTGATTTTTATACTGGGTTTAATAAAGAGAAGACTAGACTTTTTCCTCACAGGACAAAGATACTTACTGAAACCTGTAAGTAACTGTAAAGCCAGGAGGCAGGGCCATGGCCACCACTATCAAAGCAGTCGCCCAGCCCATGCAGGTTCGCATTGGATTCAGACAGTCGGTAAAGAAACAATGGAGCCAAAAACTGATGAGCCATAGTCTTTAATTCTAGCTTGCACCCGGCGGGCAAGTAAAAACACACACTGGGCTCCAAAACCCAATCACATTCAGTGCTCGCAAAGCTACTGAATTATCTGAGTTTCCTAGAATCAAAGGTTTCTAGCTCACCAGACTTATTTACCTTTGTTCCCCATCTCCTTCCTTATCCCAGATACAAACTCTACACAAACTGGCATCTCACTCAGCACTCCGCCATCTTGGCTGCTTTTCCTGGCCTTCTCCACGTGGCCTCCTCCCGCTGCTGGCTCTATTCTCTCTGCTCTCTCATGCTAACCTCAGGAACCAAGAGCCCCAAACTCCCGCTCTGTTCCCATTTTATAGTGTAGAAATCCAAATCCTTAATCCAATATACATAATAGAGAAGTCTCTAATACAAAGTCACTTCTCTGAGGAATGATAGGATTGTACCACCTCACACCAAAAAGGGTGGGACAGGCTTAATCCCCAAACCAAACCTCAGGCTACAACAATTCTCAACACACATTAATATCACCTGGGCAACGGCCTCTTTAACAAAGTGAGCATAATACATTTTATCTGCCCAACAGTAACCTTTCATTTCAACCTTGAAAAAATCTTACTGAAAAAGTCTAAGCTTCTTCAAATGTGGGTCCAGCAAAATGCTTTTTTATGACACTGTGGAAGAACCCTGTCAGAACTGGTACTAGAACTGATATTAAATCGAGGAAATAAGGACATGCCAGCTAGGTGCAAATAGTCACAGTGCTCGCGCTTGACAAGTGCCCTGTATGATTCCAAATTCCATCTTTTCTCACAATTATTTTCTACCAAGGGTGAGTGGCATCTGAGTTATCCACTAACCCAAATAAACAACATCTATATTAAAACAATGTGACATCAATAATAACTTTAACTTCAGTTGATAGTTAACATCTTATTTTATTAGCCTTTTATTAGCCATTCTGTTCTCTGCTTCCAGTATTTTGACTATTTTAGATATCTCATATAAGTGAAATCATGTAACATTTTTTTTCTGACATAGGCTGTTTTCATTAAGCATAATATTTTGACAGTTGTCTATGTTGTAGCATATTATAGAATTGCCTTCATTTTTAAAGTTATATAGTATTTCATTGTATGTGTGAACCACATTTTTTTATTTATATATATATATTTAATTTGGTTCTACATCTTATATATTGTAAATAATGCTTCAAAGAACATGGCAGTGAAATGGAGTGAAATGTTCCCTCTTTTATGGCCTTCAGGTTAAAAGCTGCTGCTAGAGATATGCTAATTAACTGAAGAAATTCTGCATGAGGCATGATCATCCCACCTATCAGTGAAGAGGTGGAGAAACATACACAGAAAAATGACAACATAACCAAATTCATAGGAGCAGTTGTTGACCAAGAAGAAGGGACTGAGCCCTGGCCAGTTGGCTCAGTGGTAGAGTGTCGGCCTGCTGTGCAGGAGTCCCGGGTTCGATTCCCGGCCAGGGCACATAGGAGAAGCACCCATCTGCTTCTCCACCCCTCCCCCTCTCCTTCCTCTCTGTCTCTCTCTTCCCTTCCCGCAGCCGAGGCTCCATTGGAGCAAGGATGGCCTGGGCGCTAGGAATGGCTCTATGGCCTCTGCCTCAGGCGCTAGAATGGCTCTGGTTGCAACAGAGCGACGCCCCAGATGGGCAAAACATCATCCCCTGGTGGGCATGCCGGGTGGATCCCGGTCGGGCACATGCGGAAGTCTGTCTGACTGCCTCCCTGTTTTCAGCTTCAGAAAAAAAAAAAAAAAAAAAAAAAAAAAGAAGGGACTGAGCAATTAGGTGCTTCTCCTTGGACCCCATTTCACTGTCTGGCAATCTCTTGTTTTATCTATCCTCCCTTCTTTTGATATATTAAATGCTTGAATTACTGGTTTAACTAGTATTAAATTATCAGATTCAAAACAATATCTTAAACTCTGATATCCATCATTTTAGTCTCCACTTAGGCTAAAGTGATATATATTTAGTGGCATGTGTTTGAATAATTATTTTACTTTTTATTTTTTATTTATTTATTTATTTTTATTTATTTATTTTACTTTACGCAAAAAATATTATTTTACTTTAAATTTCCATCCTTCAGTACTGGTTATTTTGAAACTATTTTAAAATTATTTTTTAAGTTTTCAATTATAGTTGACATACAATATTATATTATTTTCAGTTATACATCCCAGTGGTTAGACATTATATATGTAACTAACTCATCATCCCAAGAAATCTTGTATCTGTCACTATACACAGTTATTAGAATACTATTGACTATATTCTCTATGCTGTACTTTACATCCCCATGACTATTTTGTTACTACCAATTGCCCTTCAACTTTTTTTTAATTAATTAATTAATTTATTTATTTTTATTTTATTTATTCATTTAGAGTAGAGAAGGAGTGAGAGAAAGTGAGAGAGAGAGAAAGGGTGGAGGAGCAGGAAGCATCAACTCCCATATGTGCCTTGACCAGGCAAGCCGAGGGTTTAGAACCGGCGACCTCAGCATTCCCGGTCGATGCTTTATCCACTGCACCACCACAGGTCAGGCAACTTTTTTTTTTATAAATACATTTTTATTAATGTTAATGGGGTGACATCAATAAATCAGGGTACATATATTCAAAGAAAACATGTCCAGGTTATCTTGTCATTCAATTATGTTGCATACCCATCACCCAAAGTCAGATTGTCCTCTGTCACCCTCTATCTAGTTTTCTTTGTGCCCCTCCTCCTTCCCCCCTTCCTCCTCCCCTCCCATGCCCCCCTCGCCCCATCCCCAGTAACCACCACACTCTTGTTCATGTCTCTTAGTCTCGTTTTTATGTTTAAATAATTATTTTACTTTTTAAATGTTTTAATTTGAAATGTTTTAATAGTAGGATATATAAATCATGATATATACCTGTATTTTATTGACATTAAACATTAACTGTGATTTCACTCTAGCAAGAAAGGTCTTTCATGTTCCATTTCAAGCTAGTTACAAAATATTAAATTTTGTTAAATGATGTGCTGCAGTTTCTCAGATGTTCATTTTAAACAAACACACTTACAGAATTCTTTATTTTAGATACAAGTATGGAGTCATGAAAACTTAAGGTTATTGTTTTGAAATGTGGGGAGAACATTTTAAAAATGAAAAACATAAATGTTCTACCATACAGCTATCCCTTATTTTTCAAAGAGATGGATTAAAGTGATTTTTGTGTTAAAATTTATATCTTAATGAACACTGTAGAATATAATGCCCAATGTTGATACAAATCTGTATTTAACATGCATCAAATTCATAAGAAGTCAACCGTGGTTGGTTGACTGAGTGGATAGAGCATGGGCCCAGTGTATGTATGTCCCAGGTTCAATTTCCGGTTAGGGCACACATGAGAAGTGCCTTTCTGCTTCTCTCGCCCTCCTTCTCCCCCTTCTCTTCCTATTCCTCTCCCACAGTCAGTGGCTTGATTGTTCCAAGCATTGGCCTTGGGACCTGAGGATAGCTTGATTAGAGCATGCATCCTAGACGTGTTTGCTTGGTGGATCCCAGTCAGGGTGCGTATGGGAGTCTGTCTCACTATCTCCCCTCCTCTCACTTGGAAAAAAGAAAAAGAAAAAAAATTATAGTTTTTAACTCATTTCCTCTCTATGCTATAGTATGTATACTACCCAGCTACTGAAATCTTTAACAGGAACAATATCAAAGGAACATACACACATAAACACATATGTGTGCATGATAACATTTTAAAGAAAGAATAAATTCTTTCTTTACTACTAAAAACTGCCATTGATATTCACCAGAATAACTGTAATATTAAAACTCCACATACTTGAGAATAGTTTACTTATATGATTCAGTACTATATAGATTTTATTCTCTGAATTTAGAAATATGTGCTAGTAATGAAAAGTATTAATAAACCATTTGGGAAATTTGTCAGAGCTAGTGTTTATTCAAGAGGTGCTGTGGAGAGGACTTGCCAAATGTCCACACTTGATAATTGCACAATATGTGATTTGAGAAGGAACACATGAAATGTTAATGTTGACACATTAAGTACGCTTTTGAAGTATAAGCAGCAAAATTAAAACTCTGAACAATGTCAAATATTGAAAAACCTATCTTAAATGCCCTCTACCTATTACTCCTAGGTATATAAAGTTGAAAAAGACTCAATTTTGGTTATTTAATTGCTTTAAGAAACCATAGACTGTCAGAAACTTTATATTTATATTTTTCTAGGAAGCCTGAATATGTTTTTTATTTAAATAAAAGTTTAGCATGTGAATCTTAAGAATGATCTAACTCTTCAAAGCACATTTAAATGCTTATTTTTTAAGTACAGTGTTCAAAAGTCATGGCTGGTTTCACAAAAGAAAATAAATACACTAGATTACATAGGAATGAGTATTAGGGGAGTCAAGAACTCGCCACCCTGATCTAAATTCCAGATATATAGCTTTGAGGTATCAAAAGAAAGAAAAACACCACAACAAAACAATTGCACATCTCTCTATATTTCCCCAATCTTGCCATGTAACTTAGAATTCTTGATACTAGTGCTATGACTTAACATTCATAAAATAAAATTGAAATATACCATTATTTAAAATTCAATGTAGTTGAATATGTCATATAATAAATTAAGGACATTACAGTAAAGTCCTTTGTGCTCACAGATCTTAAAAATCACACAATGAAAACAAAGCTTAGTCCTAGAACTAATTTTATATATGGGCTACAGCCATATACTTAAATAACATTTCCTTCTGTTACAGGCTGGAAAAGTTCCTTGAGTTTAGCAATGAAAATCCAGCTCCTCAGCTGATTTTTAAATCTTCTTTAGATAGGTCCTGTCCTGGGGATGACTTCCTTATCACTGTCGATAGAGTTTTAATTTAAAATATCACCTGATCATTGTAGTAATATAGGAATAATCAAACCACTCAGAAATAGAAAACAGACCCTGGCTGGTTAGCTCAATTGGTTAGACTAAACCCAATAAGGTTGTGGGTTCAATACCTGGTCAGCCATATGTGGGAAGTGACCAATGAATACACAATTAAGTGGAACAACAAATAAAAGCTTCTCTCACTCTCTCCCTCTCTCTCTCTGTCTCTCTAAAACCAATTAAAAAAAAGAAATAGAGAATAACAAAAAATAAAGACAAAATCTATTAAAACACTACAGAATAAAACAAGAGTAACTCAATATAATAAAAGCCCTGTGGATTTCCCTGGAAGTGTTTTGTTTTGTTTTTCCTCTTGAGGAGTGTAGGCCAGTAGCCATGGCCACCATCGCAGCCACCTGTTCCCTGCAGGTTCACATTTGATTCGGACAGACGGTAATGAAACAATGGAGCCAAGAACTGGTGGGCCATTACCTTTAATCCTAGCCCGCACCCAGCGGGCAAGTAAATACACACAGTGGGAAAACACTTACCTTTCCATTCAGGACTCTCAAAGCCACTGACTCATCCAAGTTTTCCTAAAATCAAAGGTTTCTCCTCAGCAGCCTTATTCACCTCTGTTTCCCATCTCCTTCTCTTTGCACAGACTCTGCACATACTGGCTTCTCCTTCAGCATCCACTATCCTGACTGCCTTTCCTCTGCAATGCTAATAGCAGGAACCGAGTGAGAGCAAGAGTCCCTGGTCTGCTTTGTTTTATAGTGTAGAAAATTAAAGCCTTTAAGCCGATATACAAATAAAGAAGTCTCTGATACAAAGCCACTTATCTGAGAGATAGATAAAATTCCTCATAAGAGTGCACCACTCCACATCATGCAACAGTCAAAGGTGTGGGGAAAGCTTAGTTTTGAGAAGATCTTCATATTAGAAGCATGTTGAAAAGATCTGAGTATTAAAAGGGTGGGAAAGACTTAGTCTTAAAAGTAATTCATTTAGAGTATAGTATTTAATCAGATGAACAAATATTAAGTAAGAGTGTTCAAAGAAGTGACTTAAGCTTAGATGAATTAAGATATGGTCCACAAAATTTTGAAAATCATTGGACTTTGTTATGGCAAAAACTTCAAATTGCACAGTATGATTTACATGTAGGGCTTTTTTTTTTCTTCAAAAGAAGGGAAACCAAGTGAGAGGAGGGGAGATAGAGAGACTCCCATGTGCGCACTGATTGTGATTCACCTGGCAATGTCTCTCTGAAGCCATGCTTGCAACTGAGCTATTTTTAATGCCTGCCTCCATGGAGCCATCTTGAATCAATCGAGCCATGGCTGCTGGAGAAAACGGAGAGAAAGTAGAGAAGGAGAGGTGGAGAAGCAAACAGTTGCTTCTTGTGTGTGCCCTGACCAGGAATTGAACCTGGGATATCCATATGACAGAGTAAGGCTCTACCACTGAGCCAACTAGCCAGGATCAGGTTTTGCTTATGAAGAGAAACTTTATCTAATTATTTCTATTTAATTTTATTCACTAAGTTTAGTTCACAGAATAAATGTTTTTATTATTTTGAAATAGTCCAAAATATGTATTTATTTCAATGAGTGTGATTCATTGATACATTAGAAAACATATAAAAAATATAATATTTAAACATTTAAATGATAAATCAGTAAATTACTTGAATATTTCAGTTTAATTTCTAAGATGAAGTATACTATTATTATTATTTGCTGTAAATACAAGTAAAATACATTATTTTAAGAATAAGATAAGAATCTTCAAGTTAAAGTAACCTAATTCCAAAGAAAATTTTAATTTATTTATATGTAAATTTGAAGTAATAAAAATTGAAATAAAAATATCCTTGTACCTGATAGCTATATATTTATTTCTCCCAGATTACATATATGTATAAGAATGTTTTAAGCTTACATGTGTTGACTCATTTTCTGCTGGAATAAACTGACCAGGTTTCCTTATGAGAAAGAAACACACACACACACACACACACACACACACACACACACCCCCCTATGGCTTCTGTCCTGCAGTGGAGATGCTGATGTGTTGAGTAGTTTCTCCTGATTTTTCCAAAAGCAGAGGTTTCCCTGGATCCCCATTTTACCCCATGTTATTTGTTCTTTATATTTTATTATGTTTAGCCCTCCCTTTTTTTATTTGTTGATAATAAGGATCAATTCATTGAACAAATTTGGGTGTCATATCTGATGAATATCTCTGATATTATCTGAAAGAAAAATACTCAGAAACAAGAGCCATCCAATCAAGTTAATCATTCATAGCCTACCTTGGACTGTGAACAGATGTTTTAATTAAATTTGACTGTGAGATAAATTATCCCTTGGTGTGATTTAATAAATAGCCATTGGTATAATAAATTACAATACAAATATTTACTTGCCCATTATTGCTTTACTTGTTTATTGCAAGGAAGACTGCCTTGCTTCAGTGCCGTCCTTTGTATTCTTTTTGTAAGAAAAGAGGTTATTTTTCTTCTTCCCTTAACCATATGCTTTTCTATTCATCAGCTTCTCAGCTAGCTAGTGATTGTCTGCTTTATCATTTATTTATTTCTAGTCAGTAATGCTTAGTTATTCTTCTGAGGTGAATGGGAAAATAAAAGAGACTACTAGTGCTAATCATTTTTCTGAAAATATGATAAAAAGTAGTTCTTCCTAACTTTTAATTCAACTTAGATTTTTATTACATTGAAATATTTGCAGAAAACTTTTATTGCTTTTGTTAGAGCTTGTGTGTGACAAAGGTTGGTCTTTTTGTCAAAGTTTTTTTTTTTTTTAAGAAATACATATGAAATAATATGTTAATTCTGATAGCACTAATAGAAAAATATATTATTGAGGATTAATTTTTCTATGGCAAAGGTAAATATATATTATATATGTATTATATATAATATATATATACATAATCTATATTTAATTTCTGTAATTACATAGAGTTAATAGGAATAATTTACCAAGAGGTCTCTGAACAATGTCCAGAATCTATCTACATTTGTTGACAAAACAAAAGATGATTTTATATTAGAAAGAAGTTTTGCTTACTTTGAAAGAAAGTTTAGAAGCACTGTACATGTTTCTGATCTATAGCTTATTCCTGTTTAATTTTGGCTAAATCCTTGCACATTTTATATCAATATTCAGGTATTTCTTTTTTCTGGTTATTTACTTTCCACTCCTTACTTCTTTTATATCTATCATTAATTATATGTAACATGCTTTGTAAAATATGTTTCCAAAAGCTTTAGAGATTGCTTTAATTTTTTTTTAAAAGAAAACACAGAATACTGCAAACATGAATTTCGGGGATAAGAATGATTTATGAGAACTTTTCCATAGTATATAATAGCTTGAACAAGACTTAGTTTAGCCTGTCCAGGCAGTGGCACAGTGTATAGAGTGTTGGAATGGGATGTAGAGGACCCAGATTCAAAGCCCTGAGATAGCCAGCTTGAGCACGGGCTCATCTGGTTTGAGCAAGGCTCACCAGCTTGAGCCCAAGGTTGCTCCCTTGAGCAAGGGGTCACTTGGTCAACTGTAGCCTCCCGGTCAAGGCACATATGAGAAAGCAATCAATGAACAACTAAGGTGCTGCAAAAAGAAAATTGATGCTTCTTATCTCTCCTTTCCCATCTGTCTGGTCCTATCTGTCCCTCTCTCTGTCACTCTCTATCTCAGTCACACACACACAAAAAACAACAACTTACTTTATTACACTAAAATGTTTTCAACAGAAAACATTAGCAATATTATCATTTAAAAAAAAATTTTTTTTTTGTATTTTTCTGAAGCTGGAAACGGGGAGAGACAGTCAGACAGACTCCCGCATGTGCCCGACAGGGATCCACCTGGCACGCCAACCAGGGGCGATGCTCTGCCCACCAGGGAGCAAATGCTCTGCCCCTCCTGGGCATCGCTCTGCCGCGACCAGAGCCACTCTAGCGCCTGGGGCAGCGGCCAAGGAGCCATCCCCAGTGCCCGGGCCATCTTTGCTCCAATGGAGCCTTGGCTGCAGGAGGGGAAGAGAGAGACAGAGAGGAAGGAGGGGGAGGGTGGAGAAGCAAATGGGCACTTCTCCTATGTGCCCTGGCCGGGAATTGAACCCAAGTCCCCCGCACGCCAGGCCGACGCTCTACCACTGAGCCAACCGGCCAGGGCCTAAATTTTTTTTAATGTTTCACATAAATTTATCAAAATTACTTTTGCATTTACTACTCTTTATATTATATAATTCATTTTTCAAAACGACATTACATTCTATGAGTTACAATCTTTATGTAATTAGAATTAAATATAGTATTTAAAAAATTTGAAAACAATGTTCTTGTATAGTAGTGAATTTTCTACAGGTTAGAAGAATTACACTATATTTCTTTTGTTTAGGTAGAAAAATGAAAGCATAGCAGATGCTTATAAATGCATGCTTTCTTTCTGCTATCACAATCATATTTCTAACCTAAGTAGTCTTGAGCTTTGACATTTACAAGACATTTGTATGTAGAAAAGTTATTTCAGAATGGTCTCATGATCCACACTTGGAGATGATATGAAAGAAATGAGATTGGACAGGAAGAGAACTTATACTATGATGTAGTTGCATCCAAGGCCTTAGTTCACCCTAAGGGAGCAGTAAAGCTAGAATGACACTTAAATATTCTTTCATTTCTGGTGTACGGGTGAAGGGGTTTACACCATTTCCACACAGCATGAATTTATTGGATCCCAGTTGACCTTGGAATCTTGCTTAGATCAGGTCACTCATTTTATTTTTTTTATTTTTTTATATAATTTTTTAAAATTTATTCATTTTTAGAGAGGAGAGAGGGCGAGAGAGAGACAGAGAGAGAGAAGGGGGAAGGAGCTGGAAGCATCAACTCCCATATGTGCCTTAACCAGGCAAGCCCAGGGTTTCGAACCAGCGACCTCAGCATTTCCAGGTCCACGGTTTATCCACTGTGCCACCACAGGTCAGGCCAGGTCACTCATTTTAAGTGGGGGAAAGTCCAAGGATTGGTCAGCTGAAATACGGCAGCGTCATTATTTTCAGCCGCTGGGGGAACAAGTGCTTCAGGTACTTGGAACTGGGGAACTTGGGTGGCTTTGAATTGTTTTGTTTTTTTTTTTATGTACATTACACTGCAGATGACTTTGTAAGAACTACTTAAAATCTGGCCCTGGCCAGTTGGCTCAGCGGTAGAGCGTCCGCCTGCCGTGCGGGGGACCCGGGTTCGATGGCCTGGGCGCTGGGGATGGCTCCTTGGCCTCTGCCCCAGGTGCTAGAGTGGCTCTGGTCTCGGCAGAGCGACGCCCCGGAGGGGCAGAGCATCGCCCCCTGGTGGGCAGAGCGTTGGAGCGTCACCCCTGGTTGGCGTGCTGGGTGGATCCTGGTCGGGCGCATGCGGGAGTCTGTCTGACTGTCTCTCCCCGTTTCCAGCTTCAGAAAAATACGAAAAAAAAAAAAAAAGAACTACTTAAAATCTCACAATCCTTTTTAGTTTTTTAGCTTCCTGTTCTATCAACCTGAGCTTGGGTTTTTGACCTTTCGAACTCCTAATAACAGTTCCATGCCTATGTATTGTTAGCAATTCAGAAAGTGTAGGTAGGCAAATGTTATAGATTTGTATTTTTACTTTTTTGAATAATTAAACCTGAAAACGAATTTGAGGAAGTAATTACTAAGGAATAGGCCCATAGCCAACACAAATAGGCTGCTATAGAAAATAGATATTGGTTAGGCTTTTAAGATAATTTTAGTCTTCTTATTAACATTTTAGATGTTTATGTGTTAAATAACAATGTTCTCTCAAAGAGTTTAATATGAAAAAAACTGACAATAATATTAAATACATATATCATGCACATACTTGTTTTTCATGCAATATATTTCTCTATGTATATATTTATTAAAATTACATGGCTTTCTTATTTATATAGTTACCATTCCCAATAGATTCTTGCTAAAGTTCAATGTCTTCAATGTCTTTGATATTGTCACAGCATGCTATTTTTAAAACTGGGCCAAATAATTAAGAGGGTTGGGGGATTTCCAAAGGATCTGGCTCTCTTTCTTGAATATACAGAGAACTCACGCAGTTCCTCAAAATGATCAGGCATTTAAACTTGTTTCTCAGCCAAGATGCAAACAAATGGTGATACTTCATAACCATTCAATTTTTTATGTCACTTTTTATAAAATGCAGTAAGAGAAAGTAATTGGGAAACTCTGTCCAGCCTAAGGATAATGTACTTTTATAGTAAATTTTTTTTTAGAAAATTTGTAATTAATGGTATGTTTTTAACATATATCTTAATTTAGGGATCATATCTATTATATTTCCTTATGTCTTACTGATCTAGTAAGCACAATCTGATTTATTTCCTATATTGGTATCAAATGACACAAAGAGTAATTTCATTGGTAAATTTGGGGAATTTATTAAACATAAAATCTATTAAGAATTAAAAGCTTTGCCTAACCAGGGGTGGTGCCATGTCTAGAGCGTTAGAGTGGGACTTAGAGAACCCAGGTTCTAAACCCCGAGGTCACCAGGTGACTGTGGGCTCATCTGGTTTGAGCAAGGCTCACCAGCTTGAGTCCAAGATCACTGGCTTGAGCAAGGGGTCACTCACTCTGCTGTAGCCCCCTGGTCAAGGCACATATGAGAAAGCAATCAATGAACAAGTAAGGTGCTGCAAAGAATTAATGCTTCTCATCTTTCTCCTTTCCTGTCTGTCTGTCTTTATCTGTTCCTCTTTCAGTCTTTCTCTCTCTCTGTCACAAAAATAAAATAATAAAAAATAAAAATAATTAAAAAAGATTAATGGCTTTTTATACTTTATGTATAATTTATTTAAATTGTTGTAATAACATTTTTGTTATAGATGTACTAACATTTGTAAATGCCTGGATGAAATAGGCAGTAATATTCATTAAGAAAGAAAGTAATAACTCACTTTCTTTTAGGAATTCCTTAATGTTGCTTAAACACTTGGTACTACCCTGATGAACATGTACTTCAGATTTAAAGTAAAAAATGTATATTAATTACAGTGAATAGAAATGATTTTTTATAAAAGTTTCAGTGTTAAAGACTGTATTTTAGCTTTTTTCTTAGCAACTATAGTTTTGTTAAATTTTAAATCAGTAATATATTTTCTCTGATTGAAAAGTTATCAGTGGAATTTTCTTGAGAAAAATAGCCCTAGATCTCAAACTCTGACTGATATTCAAGTTATTTTCTCAGAAAGAACAGTTAGCATGTTATTTTATTTTTTTATTATTTTATTTTTCAGAGTTTAGAAGTAAAACTATAGGATATTTTCATATGTGAATCCACAACATTTTTAATATATATGAATGCTAACAACTTGTGAATTGAAATTTTAGACTTTCATAGAGGCATTATCTATAAAATGCAAAACTTTGGTAAAACAGTTACATAAGTGTGAACATTTCCAATTAATTTTCTGAAAAGAGATGATTTTTGTTAAGAGTGTTCAGCAGTTTTCCATAGCACACCATTAGCACAGTCCACAGCAACTGCTGTCCTATTTTACTATAACCACCCACCAGAAGTGAGTAACTGTAACTGATGAACTCCAAAAATATGTGATAATGAGCTTAAATATATGTTGAAAGCCTAGCATCAGTAATGCTGAAATAAAACAATATTGCTCATAATATTGAATTCATGTAGTTTCTTTACCAAGACACTGATTTTTTCGAAGACCTAATTCTATATATTTAACTATGCATTCAAAAATTCTGGATCAAATTCCTATACTGTGAACATCAATTAATTCATGTTCTCTAAATTAGATTAAGTTAATAAGAAGTCATTCAAGAAATATGATGTATTTGTCAGAATTTTTGTTTGAATATCAGAAAATTGGCTTTAAATTTAAGACTATTTATAGATTTTGATAAGGAAAGAATATATGGGATTCTGTCCTAATAGAAAATCCTTTCAATATGGTGAGGATATCTTTACTCGCTTGATTTGATGTTAAAATTTGAAAATTTAACCTTTTGTGTGTGTGATTATATAGCTTCAAACACATTGCACAGAATCCTACGCCTTGGAATTTTATAATATTTGTATGTGGTATCTGAGGAAAAAAAATGTTCTGGTTAAAAAAGAGAGAATAAGTTTCTCAATTTATTAAATAAACAATTTTTATTAAATCAAGAAATAAAGAAATATTCATTTACTAGTGAAATACCATGAGTTATCTTTCAAGGTTTGCACTGTGACAATTGCCATGCCCAGATTCCAATCTTGGTTTGCTTATGTAACTCTGCCCATAGGGGGAAAATTTTTTTTTCTATTTCTAAATAAACATATTTTGTTAAGATCTCTGAGTGCCCAAAGGCATTTAAAAATTTTTATCACCATAGAAACAAAACACTTCTGTGGATGAGATATTTTTATCTTGGTTTATTGTTTATAAAGACTAGAATTTAATTTTAAATTACACTAAATTCTTGGAAGCTGACCTCATTTTTCTGCATTTATAACCAGCTAGCTAGGTGATAGGTAGATCGGGAGATACTTTGTTAAAAAAATTTTAATTGAATGACATACTATTTGTTTTGATGTCAACAGGTAAAGATCAGCTTAAATTCCTAAAAAGCAGACACTGTTCAGTCTTGCTGGTTGCTCTTTCTCTTTTTTGATTACATGGTAAACTGCCTGACACATCGTAGTTATTTGTTAGATTAATACTATTTTTGAATTAGATTACTCTCTTCCCTCACAGTCACTGCATATATCAGGAGAATATAACGTAAAAATAAGTAAAGCACATATAAACAAATAAAAGTGCTTTGAAAAAATCATTCCACATATCTAATACTTAACAAATGACTTTATGTAGATTATGTCCATTAATCTTTGCTTTGACTATTATAGTCAGAATGATGGTAAATGTTGTCTGCTTAAACCAAAATGTCTTCCTCAAAATAAAGGAAGTTCTTGAAAGGCTATTTAAATTTGTTTTAACATCTTATTATACTTTCATTGATTACTGAGTTGAGTAAAATTTTTGACATATTTTTATGATTACCATATTTCCTTATGTATAAGATACACCCTGTTTCAAAAATTCAATGTCTAAAAACTGGGTGCATCTTATACAGTGGTTGTAGTTTTTTTTTTTACTTGCATTTCCTGCTTTTTTTGTGAGGATGAGGAGTTATATGAATTTTATGATGAATAAAACATGAGTTCAACAATTTTTATTTTTGTATTTTTCTGAAGTGAGAAGTGGAAAGGCAGAGAGACAGACTTCAGCATGCACCCGACCAGGATCCACCCTGCATGCCCACTAAGGGGCAATGCTCTGCTCATCTGGGGCATTGCTCCATTGCAACCCAATCCATGCTAGTGCCTGAGGTGGAGGCTATAGAGCCATCCTCAGCACCAGGGCCAACTTTGCTCCAATGGAGCCTTGATTGCGGGAGGGGAAGTGATAGATAGATAGATAGATAGATAGATAGATAGATAGATAGATAGATAGATAATAGATAGATAGAAGAGGTGGAATGGTGAAGAATCAGATGGGCGCTTCTCCTGTGGGCCCTGGCGAGGAATCAAGCCTGGGACATCCACACGCCATGCCAACACTCTACCATTGAGCCAACCAGCCAGGCCGATCAATAACTTTATGTAATACATTTTTTTTCCAGATTTTGACTCCAAAATTAAGGTGTGTCTTTCACATAGGGAGATATGATATCTGAGTTATTTTACCTTTAACATTTTACTCGGTCACTTTACTGGTCCATACATTACCACATCTTAGATATAAGGCCAGAAACTCTAAAGTTGATTGATAAGAAGTAAACTACTTTTAGGTAACATGAAATTTATGAAGTGCAGGAAAAGCAGACCCAAAGTGTGAAGTAAAGAACTCAATATTAATGGCATGAGTGACATTGCTACAAATTACTAATGTCTGATATTTTATGAAAAACACAGAGAAAAAAGATTGGACAATTCTGAGTTAGAAAAACATTCAAATTGCATTCAGTAGAATTAATTCAGACCACTAATAAATTAATTTAGCTTATAATGGAGAGACCAGAGATAGATTGAAAATGCCTCTAGTTAAGATTCTGTTCATTTGCAGTTACCAAATCTATCCAGGAGTATAAGTTTAAATTTTGTACATTTTGACAAGTTGCTTGTTACTTAGAGTCACATCTCTCTAATGGTACCTTTACATAAAACATACCATATTCCTGAACATTTTTTAGCATATGATTACTCTTGATATTCATATTTCTTAAAAATCAAAATGTGTATTGAAGAACGAGCTAATTCAATAACCTAAGGAAAGTAGAAAGAAAATAGAGATGCCTTTGTTTTTACTCCAATCACACGTTTGTTCACTTTTGCATGACCAGTACAGCAGAGGAGTCCCTAAATCCCCATTTAATCAGAGATCCTAGAAAACACATCCTGAAGAAAACAAACCCCAGCATCATAGGACTCTGATTTATTTTCTCTTGCAAAGATAAAAATCGATTTTACATTTGGTATTGGCCAGTAGAGCCTTGATCTGTGCTTATTTGTAAGATGTCAATCTGCATTTTCAATTTAACTACTTAAAAGCAAAGAGACCTGCAGAAAACAGACTTTTACTTTTGACTCACTCTATGTTCAATATGATTTTTGACTGATTAACTGCAGTAAAAGAAAATGAAGGTCATTTTGACGTTATCTCTGATTTAAATTCAAAGAATCAGGGCACACAGGAATTTTGAAAACATTATTAAAAAAGTGAGTTTGTCTTGAGTTTACTTTATGGATAGATGTCCAGATTATATTTGTGATATAAGTTGAGAGCAAGCAATATCTTCTTTTCATCAACTAGGTAATTAAAGCATCACGTGGTAAATAATTTCCTATAGGTCACCTGATAAATGCAAGAGCTTCTAAATTTTCTACACTCTAGAAACAAAGCATAGTGATTATAGTCAACAACACTGTATTATAAACAACAAAGTTGTCAAGAGACTAGATCTTACATGTTCTCACCACAAAAAACTAAATAAACATGTAATATCAGCTAAAGATAAGGTGACCATCTTATCACAATATATAAATGTATCAAATTGACATATTGTACACATTAAACTTATACAATGTTATGTGACAATTATATATCCATTAAAATATTCTAAGGTACCTCTAAATGATTGGTCTGACTGCTATGTGAAGAATACATTGTAGTCCTTGGCATTGAAGAGGATACACTGGTCAAGATGGTGTTACAGCTGTAGAGGTGAGAGTTATTCTGAAGGTTATAGAGAGTAAGAGATAAAAAGCACTTGAGTTGTGGATGCTAAAATGTATCCACTGCCACATTGTAACAGTTTTCAGATCTCAGGGATCTAAAAGTGACACTTAGGTGCTCCATTTGTGTTTGTTGTTCATTTTTTATTGTTAGCTCTGTTCCTCTCTTTTTCCATCTATCTTTCCTCTCTCTGTTATTTGCTCTCTCTATGCACCCTTTCCTTCTAATTTTTTTCATGTTTTTTTTTTTTTTTGTCAGTCTGTTGGCACGGACTATTGAATGTTCCAAAAATTTCATTATGTTTTCAAAAGGAAACAAAGTTTTTCAGTGTTGCTAGGTATACTTTCTTTTACTTTCACATTTTTTTTAAACTCCAGAAATAGAACAAAAGCTACATTCCCTTCCTTCCTTCCTTCCTTCCTTCCTTCCTTCCTTCCTTCCTTCCTTCCTTCCTTTCTTCCTTCCTTCCTTCCTTCCCTCCCTCCTTCTTTCCTTCCTACCTTTCTTCCTTCTTTCCTTCCTTCCTTTCTCCCTTCTTTCTTTCCTTTCTTTTCTTTTTTTCTTTCTTCTTTTTTTTTAAACTTTAAAAGAGCACTCAGAACTGTTTCCCTCTGGTCCCTTTGATCCCGCCTCTTCCTCTGTTCTGTTTCTCAGTTTACATTGGATTCATTGGATTTCTCAGATGAGTGAGGTCATATGATATTTTTCTTTCTCTGCCTGGTTTATTTCACTTAGCATAATGGTTTCCAGGTCTATTTATGTTGTCGCGAATGGTAAGATTTCCTTTTTTCTCATGGCCGCGTAGTATTCCATTGTGTATATGTACCACTGCTTTTTAATCCACTCGTCCACTGATGGACACTATGGGCAGTTTCTGGATCTGGGCTATTGTAAACAATGCTGCCATAAACATGAAATTTTCTTCTTTTGAATCAGTGATTTGGTGTTCTTAGGATATATTCCTAAAAATGGAATGGCTAGGTCCAAAGGCAGTTCCAATTTTAATTTTTTGAGAATATCCATACTATTTTCCACAGTGGCTGCACCAGTCTGTATTCCCACCAGCAGTGCATGAGGGTTCACTTTCCTCCACATCCTATGTGTTGTTTTGGTAACAAGCGCCATTCTGACTGGTGTGAGGTGGTTTCTCATTGTGGTTTTAATTTGCATTTCTCTAATGCTTAGTGATGTTGAACATTTTTTCATCTCTCTATTAGCCATCTGTATGTCCTCTTTGGAGAAGTGTCTATTCATTTCTTTTGCCCACTTTTTGATTGGATTGTTTACCTTCCTGGTGTTGAGTTTTACAAGTTCTTTATAACTATATTTTAAATCCTATTTTGTGTGTGAATGTTGCACATACTTTGGTAGGTTTGTGTGATATCGTTTGGACAACTGTGCGCAAGAGAGTATGCAAGGTCCCAGGACTGTAGATGCTATGACTGGTTCTGAGTGTCTTGTCCACCTTTACAAGACTTAAGAACACGGAGGGCTATTTCCGGCTGAGATAATTCCAGCCTGGTCTTGACCTGAAACTGAGACATCTCCTCCATGTTCTGTTGAAGCAGGAAAGCAGGAAAATTTTAGAAGTGACCTCTGAGGTTTTGTTGGACAATACAATGACAAGTGAGACATGAGGACATGGATACTCACTCGAATAGGACAGGGATCCTTCTGGAAGAGAATCATTTTGAAATACAGTGGTAAGTGTAGAAAAAGAAACGTCAAAGCTACTTACTAATTAAAAACATCAGGCACAAGTTATTTGATGTAAAAAAATTTACAATGAGAGGTAAGAGAGTTTCCAAAATTTTGATTATATGACTAGGTGCAATGTCATCAACCAGGAAGAAGAACAGGTTTTAGGAATTCCATTGATACCTTCTGTTTGGAATTGTAGAATCTGAAACTCCTTTCTCCCCATACCCTTCAAGAATTGCTTCTCCTTGGCTTTCTTCATGAAAATTGCACTTTCTTGGGAATTAGTTCTTTGATTTGCAAGGTCCTCTTTTTATATGCTCTTACAGTAGTTTGTAATTTTCCTTTCATAGAATGTCTTCATTTTAACACAATTACATTTTTATTACCTATATGTCCTAGTAAACAAATTTAATCAAAGGGATACTTGCATCTATTCTACTCATAATCCTATAACTTTGTCAGCACTTAGTAAACATTTAGAAATAGCCTATGAATGCTCATGTGAAGTTGTCTGGTAGATTTCTTATAGCCGCATCATGATCACCATAAGTACCTTCATCTATTTGTAAAGTGGCCCTCAGTTAAGTACTAGAGAGTTGTTCATCTCAGCCTCTGATATCTAAGACACTTTTGTGAAAACCACCCTTAAATCAAGTATGTTAAAGAGTTATACAATCTGTAATAAGCACCTATTCCAGAGTCTTGACATAAGATAATGATTCAATGGATATTTATTGAATGAAATAATAGACAAAACAATATATACCTGTCTTAAACTTCTGCTTGTAGTATATAGGGTCTTTCAGATTTTCTTAGTCCCTCTGAACAAGCAGTGCTCCTGACCCTGGCTGACATACTTAATACACCATCTCAACCAAGCTGGAGGCTCAGCCACTCTTCAATAGGCTCAAAAGTCAGGTCATTAACTGAGGATAAAGATATTTATTTTCTGCAAATCAAAACGGCAATGAGATACCAACTCACACCTGTTCAATTAGCTATTATTAGCAAGACAGGTAATAGCAAATGTTGGAGAGGCTGTGGAGAAAAAGGAAAACTCATACACTGTTGGTGGGAATGTAAAGTAGTACAACCATTATGGAAGAAAGTATGGTGGTTCCTCAAAAAACTGAAAATAGAACTACCTTATGACCCAGCAATCCCTCTACTGGGTATATACCCCAAAAACTCAGAAACATTGATACGTAAAGACACATGCAGCCCCATGTTCATTGCAGCATTGTTCACAGTGGCCAGGACATGGAAACAACCAAAAATCCCATCAATAGATGACTGGATAAAGAAGATGTGGCACATATACACTATGGAATACTACTCAGCCATAAGAAATGATGACATCAGATCATTTACAGCAAAATGGTGGGATCTTGATAACATGATACGAAGCGAAATAAGTAAATCAGAAAAAACCAGTAACTGCATTATTCCATATGTAGGTGGGACATAAAAGTGAAACTAAGAGACATTGATAAGAGTGTGGTGGTTACGGGGGGAGGGGAGAATGGTAGAGGGAAAGGCGGAGGGGGAGGGGCACAAAGAAAACAAGATAGAAGGTGACAGAGGACAATCTGACTTTGGGTGATGGGTATGCAACATAATTGAACGACAAGATAACCTGAACTTGTTATCTTTGAATATATGTATCCTGATTTATTGATGTCACCCCATTAAAAAAATAAAATTATTATAAAAAAAATATTTATTTTCTATTTGTAAATATACAGCTTTTTATGTTTGTGCATAGTTAATATCAACCTGAGGATGCAGAACCCTAAAGATACAGACATATAATAGAGAGTTTATAACTTTTTAATGTGTTCTTGAATACATATATTTACATTTTAATAATTATCTAAAATTAACATAAGCTTATTCTGTAATAACAAAGAACACCGACAAAGACTTGCCAATGTGTGATTGCACTTGGCATTTACAACACTTAGTTGCCAGTAGTATGTTAATTGTAGAAGCTACTTGGAAAATAACAGAGGAAATTGGCAGACTTCTTATTACTTAATTGGCAAATATAAGCTATTAAAGAAAGAGATTGTGAATCAGGTACTGAGAAAAATAAACAAAAATAAATTATTTATACTAAGCAAGAACAAGTTTAAATTATAAATCAGCCTCTTTGAACAAAGCAAAACCCTAATCCTATACAGAGTTTTTAGGAATGTTGAGTTCAGAGACAAGTAGTGAGTCTTTCAGAGGCAGATTTGGGGTTGGTTGACCTTGGCAAAAAAAAGAAAAAAAAAAAAAAGATGTTACTGGAGAAAACTTGTCACTGACATACTGATGTTTAGGATTATGTGTTGTCACTTATTAGCTAGTTTTCAGAGGCGTCTTTTGAACTCTGTCACTGATTAGTTGGGATGGGTTGGTTACCAGGTCTCGTGGTTAGTTGTTAATGTGAGTAATGAATTCATTCCCATTCTTGAAATGAAGTACAGGCATTTTTCTTTTCGTCATCAACTCCTATTTTTTACTCCTAGTACCCGGGATAGATTTTTATCTCTGCTCTTGGCTCTCCTTTAAGTTCATGTTTCACCTGAGGGTGTCTGTGTATTTTGTTTTTGCTGATAAGCACGTTTTTATTCAATTAATATTATTATTATTTGTTGACTCTTCTGTCAGGGAAGAGTCTAAAACTTTTATTGTGATTTGTAGAGTTTGATAGGTAATCTATTATTCTCAAGAAATTTTAAACCTTTTTGTAAGCTTTGGGGTAAGGCTCTGTACTCTGCACAGAAAACATTCAATGCCTGGAGGATATGTCACATGACTTTTCAGAGTTATAAGGAGGAACAAAGCTTCAAGATTTCCCAGGTTTCACAAAGATGGGAGTTCTTAAAACCTCAGCAAATCAAATTATCTTCCACTTTAGCTTAGATATTATTTTAGCTTAAATTTGAATTAACTTTAAATTTAAATTTGAATTTGAATTTAAATCTGAATTCTACACTTTGGTGTTGTTAATCCAAGTATCATATGAAGTTTAGCAAATTTATTTTATTATTCATAATTATTTAAGCAAAAGAATTTAATCAGTTCTGTGTCCCTAGAGAATTTGACTCAGTATTTACTGTTGGACAAAGTGTGAGACTAATATTTGAAGAATGCCTTAGTTCTCTCAGTCCTTTCTATAAGATTGTTAATGTTGAGATTCAGTTCCACCAATTTATATGTATACTTTCAAGAAGCATTTGAACCTTCAGTTTATTGTAAGGAGATACAGTATACTGACAAGTTTGAGATTTAGATATTTAACATAATTTAACTATTTTTTTTTTGATAATTTTATTTTTTTAATGGGGTGACATCAATAAATCAGGATACATATATTCAAAGATAACAAGACCAGGGTATCTTGTCGTTCAATTATGATGTATACCCGTCACCCAAAGTCAGATTGTCCTCTGTCACCTTCTATCTTGTTTTCTTTGTGCCCCTCCCCCTCCCCCTTTCCCTCTCCCATTCCCCCCTCCCCCCCGTAACCACCACACTCTTATCAATGTCTCTTAGTTTCACTTTTATGTCCCACCTACGTATGGAATAATGCAGTTCCTGTTTTTTTCTGATTTACTTATTTCGCTTCGTATCATGTTATCTGGATCCCACCATTTTGTTGTAAATGTTCCGATGTCATCATTTCTTATGGCTGAGTAGTATTCCATAGTGTATATGTGCCACATCTTCTTTATCCAGTCATCTATTGACGGGCTTTTTGGTTGTTTCCATGTCCTGGCCACTGTGAACAATGCTGCAATAAACATGGGGCTGCATGTGTCTTTACGTATCAATGTTTCTGAGTTTTTGGGGTATATACCCAGTAGAGGGATTGCTGGGTCATAAGGTAGTTCTATTTTCAGTTTTTTGAGGAACCACCATACTTTCTTCCATAATGGTTGTACTACTTTACATTCCCACCAACAGTGTATGAGTTTTCCTTTTTCTCCACAGCCTCTCCAACATTTGCTATTACCTGTCTTGCTAATAATAGCTAATCGAACAGGTGTGAGGTGGTATCTCATTGCTGTTTTGATTTGCATTTCTCTAATAGCTAAAGAAGATGAGCATCTTTTCATATATCTGTTGGCCATTTGTATTTCTTCCTGGGAGAAGTGTCTGTTCATATCCTCTTCCCATTTTTTTATGGGATTGTTTGTTTGTTTGTTGTTGAGTTTTATGAGTTCTTTGTATATTTTGGATATTAGGCCCTTATCTGAGCTGTTGTTTGAAAATATCATTTCCCATTTAGTTGGCTTTCTGTTTATTTTGTTATCAGTTTCTCTTGCTGAGCAAAAACTTCTTAGTCTGATGTAGTCCCATTCATTAATTTTTGCCTTCACTTCTCTTGCCATTGGAGTCAAATTCATAAAATGCTCTTTAAAACCCAGGTCCATGAGTTGAGTACCTATGTCTTCTTCTATGTACTTAATTGTTTCAGGTCTTATGTTTAGATCTTTGATCCATTTTGAGTTAATTTTAGTACAGGGGGACAAACTGTAGTCCAGTTTCATCCTTTTGCATGTGGCTTTCCAGTTTTCCCAGCACCATTTATTGAAGAGGCTTTCTTTTCTCCATTGTGTGTTGTTGGCCCCTTTATCAAAAATTATTTGACTATATATATGTGGTTTTATTTCTGGACTTTCTATTCTGTTCCATTGGTCTGAGTGTCTATTTTTCTGCCAATACCATGCTGTTTTGATTGTCGTGGCCCTATAATAGAGTTTGAAGTCAGGTATTGTAATGCCCCCAGCTTCATTCTTTTTCTTTAGGATTGCTTTGGCTATTCGGGGTTTTTTATAGTTCCATATAAATCTGATGATTTTCTGCTCTATTTCTTTAAAAAACGTCATTGGAAGTTTGATGGGAATTGCATTGAATTTGTATATTGCTTTGGGTAATATAGCCATCTTGATTATATTTATTCTTCCTAGCCAAGAACAAGGTATATTCTTCCATCTCATTATATCTTTTTCAATTTCCCTTAACAATGGTTTATAGTTTTCATTATATAAGTCCTTTACATTCTTTGTTATGTTTATTCCTAAGTATTTTATTTTTTTTGTTGCAATCGTGAAGGGGATTATTCTTTTGAGTTCCTTCTCAGTTGTTTCATTGTTGGCATATAGAAAGGCTATTGACTTCTGAATGTTAATTTTGTATCCTGCGACCTTACTGTATTGGCTTATTGTTTCTAGTAGTCTTTTTGTGGATTCTTTGGGGTTTTCGATGTATAGGATCATATCATCTGCAAAAAGTGATACCTTTACTTCTTCTTTTCCGATATGGATGCCTTTTATTTCTTTGTCTTGTCTGATTGCTGTGGCGAGAACCTCTAGTACCACATTAAATAAGAGTGGAGAGAGTGGACAACCCTGTCTTGTTCCTGATTTAAGGGGGAAAGCCTTCAGTTTAGTGCCATTTAATATGATGTTAGCTGATGGTTTATCATATATGGCCTTTATCATGTTGAGATATTTTCCTTCTATACCCATTTTGTTGAGAGTCTTAAACATAAAATTGTGTTGTATTTTATCGAAAGCCTTTTCTGCATCTATTGATAAGATCATGTGGTTTTTGTTCTTTGTTTTGTTGATATGGTGTATTACGTTAACCGTTTTACGTATGTTGAACCATCCTTGAGATTCTGGGATGAATCCCACTTGATCATGATGTATTATTTTTTTAATATGTTGTTGTATTCGATTTGCTAGTATTTTGTTTAGTATTTTAGCATCTGTATTCATTAGAGATATTGGTCTGTAGTTTTCTTTTTTTGTGCCATCCTTGCCTGGTTTTGGTATGAGGGTTATGTTGGCCTCATAAAATGTGTTTGGAAGTATTGCTTCTTCTTCAATTTTTTGGAAGACTTTGAGTAGAATAGGAACCAAGTCTTCTTTGAATGTTTGATAAAATTCGCTGGTATAGCCGTCAGGGCCTGGACTTTTATTTTTGGGGAGGTTTTTAATGGTTTTTTTCTATTTCTTCTCTACTGATAGGTCTGTTTAGGCTTTCTGCTTCTTCTTGACTCAGTCTAGGAAGGTTGTATTGTTCTAGGAATTTATCCATTTCTTCTAGGTTGTTGAATTTAGTGGCATAAAGTTTTTCATAGTATTCTACAATAATTCTTTGTATATCTACGGTGTCCGTGGTGATTTCTCCTCTTTCATTTTGGATTTTGTTTATATGAGTTCTTTCTCTTTTTTCCTTGGTAAGTCTTGCCAAGGGTTTGTCAAGTTTATTGATCTTTTCAAAGAACCAGCTCCTTGTTCTATTAATTTTTTCTATAGTTTTTCTGTTCTCTAATTCATTTATTTCTGCTCTGATTTTTATTATCTCCTTTCTTCGGCTGCTTTTGGGTTGTCTTTGTTCTTCTTTTTCTAGTTCCTTAAGGTGGGAAGTTAAGTGGTTCACTTGGGCTCTCTCTTGTTTGTTCATATATGCCTGAAGTGATATGAACTTCCCTCTTATCACTGCTTTTGCTGCATCCCATAGATTCTGATATGTCGTATTGTCATTTTCATTAGTCTGTATAAATCTTTTGATCTCTGCACTTATTTCTTCTTTGACCCATTCATTTTTTAAAAGTATGTTGTTTAGTTTCCACATTTTTGTGGGATTTTTTTCCTCTTTTTTGCAGTTGAATTCTAGTTTCAAGGCTTTATGATCAGAAAATATGCTTGGTACAACTTCAATTTTTCTGAATTTGCTGATGTTGTTTTTGTGGCCCAACATATGGTCAATTCTTGAGAATGATCCATGTACACTGGAGAAAAATGTATACTCAGTCACTTTGGGATGAAATGTCCTGTAGATGTCTATCATATCCAGGTGCTCTAGTGTTTTGTTTAAGGCCACTATGTCTTTGTTGATTCTCTGTTTGGATGACCGATCTAGAGCCGTCAGCGGTGTATTGAGGTCTCCAAGTATGATTGTATTTTTGTCAATTTTTGTTTTAAGGTCAATAAGTAGCTGTCTTATATATTTTGGTGCTCCTTGGTTTGGTGCATATATATTAAGAATTGTTATGTCTTCTTGATTCAGTGTCCCCTTAGCCATTATGAAATGGCCATTTTTATCTCTGAGTACTTTTCCTGTCTTGTAGTCAGCATTATCCGATATGAGTATTGCTACACCTGCTTTTTTTTGGATGTTATTTGCTTGGAGTATTGTTTTCCAGCCTTTCACTTTGAATTTGTTTTTATCCTTGTTACTTAGATGAGTTTCCTGTAGGCAGCATACAGTTGGATTTTCTTTTTTAATCCATTCTGCTACTCTGTGCCTTTTTATTGGTGAGTTTAATCCGTTTACATTTAGTGTAATTATTGATACTTGTGAGTTCCCTATTGCCATTTTATATCTTGCTTTCTGTTAGTTTTGTGTCTTGTTTGATCCTTCTCTTTCGTTTTTCTATCTTTTGTTTTTATTTGGTTGTATTCCATACATCTTTCCTCTGTTGCTATCTTTTTTATCTCATGTGCTTCTGTGGTGGTTTTTTCAATGGTGGTTACCTTTGAGTAATGAAAAGGGTCCCTACCCTGTTCATTGTAGCAAACTATTTTGTGAGTACTTTTGCACTCCATCGTCCTTTGCTACTGTTAATCTCCATCTTCTCCCCCTCTTACTTTTTGTTGTTGCCACAGTTTAAATTTGGTTTTATTGTGTTCTTCCTGGAGCTTTTACTTGTGGCTCTGGTTTTTTTTTTTGTTCTTTGTATCTGATTGGAGAACCCCCTTTAGTAATTCCTGGAGTGGGGGTTTTCTGATGATAAATTCCCTCATCTTTTCTGTATCTGTGAATGTTTTTATTTCTCCTTCATATTTGAAGGATAGCTTTGATGGGTATAGTATTCGTGGCTGAAAGTTTCTCTCTTTCAGGACTTTAAATATTGGGGTCCACTCTCTTCTAGCTTGTAGAGTTTCTGCTGAGAAATCTGATGATAATCTAATGGGCCTTCCTTTATATGTTGTATTCTTCTTTTCCCTGGCTGCCTTGAGAATTTTTTCTTTGCTGTTGGTTTGTGTCAATTTCATTATGATATGCCTTGGAGTAGGTTTGTTGGGGTTAAGAAAACTTGGTGTTCTGTTTGCTTCTTGAATTTGAGGCTTTAGTTCTTTCCACAGGCTTGGGAAGTTCTCATCTATTATTTGTTTGAGTATGTTCTCCATTCCATTTTCTCTCTCTTCTCCCTCTGATATACCTATTATTCTTATGTTATTCTTTTTGATGGAGTCAGATAATTCTTGTAGGGCTATCTCATTTTTTTTAAATTTTTGAGTCTCTTTCTTCTTCTCTCTGTTGTGCCTCAAGTTGCTTGTCTTCTATTTCACTAATCCTCTCTTCTATCTGACCTGTTCTATTAGCTAAGCTTGTTACTTCGTTTTTCAGCTCGTGAATTGAGTTTTTCATCTCTGTTTGATTTGTTTTTATACTTTCAATTTCTTTGGACATATATTCTTTGTGTTCATTGAGTTGTTTTCTGAGCTCCCTAAATTGCCTTTCTGTGTTTTCTTGTATATCTTGGAGGATTTTTAGGATTTCTATCTTGAATTCTCTGTCATTTAGCTCCAAGGTTTCCAATATATTAAATTTTTTCTCCATAGATTTTTCCTCATCTAGCTGTGTTACCTCTCTTTCTTTTGTATCCATGATATTCGATTTTCTCTTCCTTAATGGCATCTGAGGGTGGTTTTGTTGATAGTATTAATGAGATTTAATAAAGAATAAAAAGTTAAAAAAATAAAAAATCAAAAAGAGTTGTTTTTTTTTAAAAAATTAATAATGAAATAAAGAAAAATAAAATAATAATTTTTTTAAAAAGTAAATTATTCCCCCCCTCCTTTTTTCCTCTCCTCTCCCCTTTTTCTTGAGAAAATCTTGTGGTGAACTGTGAATTATAACAAACAATGCCTGTGATGGAGGTCCTGAATTGGGGAAAAGTAATAAAGGGGCAAAAAAAAAAAAAAAAAAGAAAAAAAAAGGAAAAAAAAAAGGGGGGGGGCGGTATGGACCCACAAAAAGCAAATAAGGAAAAAATTTGGGTCAAGAATAAAATGATTTGCTTTTAGGTGTTGGTGTTGTCTAAGAGTTATGATGAGAGGAATAAGAGAACAGAAAAATGGGGGGACAAATTAAAAAAATACTATTGTATTTAGTGGAACAAGAACTAGATAAAATGGAGAGCCAGGGATGGGAGCACTGCTAGTGAGTTAAAAAGGTGAAGTAAAAACCCCCCAAAATGCCACAAACATAAGTTTGAGTCCCAGATAAGATAATTTGTTTGTTATTGAGGTTTGAATGAGAGGAGATGTAAAGGAAAAAGGAAGAAACTAATATAGAGGGAGAAAAGAAAGAGAGAGAGAGAAAAAAAGAGGGAACCAGTAAAAGAAGAAAAAAGAAAGGAGAGAGAGAGAGTTAAGGGTTTTGGAGTGCAACCCTCATAGAGAGAAAGGAAGAGGAAAAAAAAGATAATGGGAGATGTAACACTTATGGATAGTGTAGTTCAAGGAGAGGAGAGAGTAAGACCGGCAGAGAGTTAATCGGCCAAATTGGAGGAGGAAAAAAAGTATCAAGAATGAAGATAAGAGAAACAAACGAACAAATATAATAAAATGGGATAGGTTATAAAGTCTGCAGATTATTCTTGATTTTGAGAGGTTATCTTCTTGTTTTTTCTTTTCTCTCCCTCTTCCTGGTCGGTGACTCTGTACCTCAGGTTCTGCCCCTTTGGCACGCTCAGGTAGAGGTTTGCAGTTGATAAGTCTCTATGGCAATGTCATGTATTGTGCTTTAGTCTCGTTGGGAGTCAAGGCTCATTAGCATTCATAGGCTCCGACAGTGAGAGAGTCCGTGTTCCTGGAGCCTTTCTCCTAGTCTTTCCTTCCTCAATTAGTAGCCTGATAATCCAGCTATGGGGTTGTTGCTGCCTCTGCCTGGATAGTAAGAGGTTCAAAGAGCTGGCAACTCCCCACTCTATTTCCACTCAGCACAGGGCTCTGGGTAAGGCTCAGTCAGTGAGAGCTGCTAGCATAATCAGGCGGGCTTTCCGCCCACTCAAAGACCTCTGGCTCTGCCACTCTGTCCGGTAACACAGGCGGGCACCCACTTCCGGGGTGCTTGGAGGAAACTCTCATTCACTATCTGTGCGCGCAGACCAGGATATCCGGCCAGCAGTCTCATGCTCTGAGTGAAACCCCCAACCGCATGGAAATTTGCAGCGCTGGAATTCGCTCTCACTCCGTCCCCGTGCGCGGCTTTTGCAAGGCGCTGGGGCGGCCCGAGATTTTGCTTTTGCCCACACAAAGGCCCCTGACTCTGCCCCTCTGTGCGATAACACGGGCGCGCCCTGCCGAGGCACTCGGAGGAATCGCTCACTACCTATCTGCGTGCGCACACCAGGATATGAGGCCGGCCGCGTTTTCCTGAGTGAAACCCTCACCAGCACGGAAAATTTCCACCGTTGGAATTAGTTCTCGCTCCCTCCCGTGTGCGGCTTTCCCAGGGCTCTGGGGCTGCCCAGAGATTCTGCTTTCGGCCCACAGAAAGGCCTCTGACCCTGCCTCTCTGTGGGGCAACACGGACACCCACTTCTGGGGCTTAGGAAGAGATCTCTCGCCCACTAACTGCGCACCAACCAGGAGAACGGGTAAAATGGCTGCCCCGCTTGTCTTTCTTTGTTTGGGTTTGGCGCGAGTGTTAGCTTGTATTGCCCGGCTTGCCACAGGAACAGTTTTTCCTCCGCTAGCATCTCCGTGCCACAGCCTGGTTCGGCCTTTTGTGCGCGGCCTGGATGTATTCACCCCCTTTGCCCGCCTCAGTTTCTATATTCACAGTTACCAGAGAAAGCCGCCCTGTTTAGGTTAGTGAGGAAGGTGGAGCATTTCTTACTCCCTATTTCCTTCGGGGTTTGGTTATATATTTAGCCAATTTTTCACTCGACCATACCTTCGGGTGTATTGTGAAGCAGCTGGAGGCTCCAAGTATAGGTTTTTCTGTTTCTGGTTGAAGATCTTGTTGAGTTTTGGGGGAGATTTATCGGTATCGCTTCCTACTCTGCCATTACTCTGATGTCATCTTCATAATTTAACTATTTACTTCATGAAACAATTTGGTCATGCCCTGGAATTAAATCTGTTTCTGAACTCTATTTTGTTTTATTGATCTGTATTTCTGTTCTTTATCTAATAATACACTGACTTTAATTCTGTATTTTTATAAATATTGAAATCTAGTTCTGTCAGTTCTTCAAATTTATTCTTGGTTTTTAAAATTATTTTAGCTATTCTAGTAAATTTTCATGAAAAGAGGAAGACTCCAGGATATTTGATTAGAATTTTGTTTAATCTATGAACAATTTAATTTTGTTCATCTCAGTTATGTAGTTTTTACCAAGAAGGCCTTAAACCATCTCTTATTACATTTATTTATTGATATTTTATGTTTGGTTATTTTAAAAGAATTTTAAAATTGTTTTCTCAATTTTTGTGACTGTATTTTTATGCATTACCTTTTCACTTCTTAATCTTCCCTTCCCCCTTCTTTTCTTCCCTTCCACCTCCTTCCCCTCTGTTTCAGTCTTCTTCACAAATATATATGGACCTGTACTTAATGCCATGTTTGTGCTCTCAGTAGGGAAGGAAAGACATGTTCTAGTTCCAAAGTGTAAAGGGAAATCAAGTAGTGATTTAAACTAATTAACTAGAGGTATAGTTTTATACTATTTATGTACAATAATAGATAGTTGCAAATTCTGCTAGGAATACAATTTACTTTGATTTACAAATAATCTCAGGTAAGAAAATCCCCAGATATATTTGTTTATTCTTTTCTTAAAAGATAGCATTTTAAAGGGCATTTTATTTTTTTAAACTATGTGTCTTTTATACAAAGTAGCAAATGCTTATGAATAATAGAAAGTACCAGACAATAATAAAGAACACTAATTTGGGGCATCTTCACTTTTCTTTCTAAAAATACCTTCATGCATTGTGAAAATGTTGTGTGAGTTTCATTTTCTTTAAAAGTTCCAAACTACAATCAAAAGTCATTTGCATAAAAGACAGCAGGTAAAAAAAAGTTTGCAGCCTATTTTTCCTTGGTACAGGAAGAGACAGAGAGAAGGAAACAAAGGAAAATCATCAAAGAGTTTATGAGGTCGTTTCTGAAATGAAGTCGAACATTAAAAAAGAGCCCTTGGCTTTTGATGGAAAATCACTTAAAGTTATCCAGGTTCCATGGAATGCGTGTAAGGCAATATAGCAGATGGGATTTTGAGTAACATCTTGAGTTAATTTATTTTTGAAGTACACAATGAGTTTTTATGATATAATTGAATTAGAGATTCAGAGAGAATATCTTTTGTCATTTTATAGTTACATTATAAAAAGTATCAAAATATTTGTGGAAATATATATATATATATATATATATATATATATATATATATATATATATAGGCTGTACACAAATGCACATTCAGGCAAACAATTTAAAAGTATTTTTTTATCATTTAATTTTGAGAAGATGCAAAGATACTATATTATAAAGCTACTCCTGTGATGTTTTTGAGCCAACCAGCTTGTGTGGCATTGAACAAGCTCTTAATTAATGTTATGATAGAATTTGAATTTCTTGATATATTTATATATTAAATAGGAAAATAATTTTAATTTTTCATAGAAGTGTAGATGAAAGTCTTTAATCTATTCTCCAGCTTCTGCTATGTAGAGAGAAGGAACAGTAGTTTAAGTTAAAAAATAACTACTTGGCCTGACCAGTGGTGGTGCAGTGGATAAAGCGTTGACCTGGAAATGCTGAGGTCGCCGGTTCGAAACCCTGGGCTTGCCTGGTCAAGGCACATATGGGAGTTGATGCTTCCAGCTCCTCCCCCCTTCTCTCTCTCTCTGTCTCTCCTCTCTCTCTCTCTCTCTCTCTTTGTCTCTCTCTCTCTCATCTCTAAAAAATGAATAAATAAAATTTAAAAAAGGGAAAAATAACTACTTGTCACAAATTTATTAATAAAATGAAAAGAGAATGTGTAGTGTCTGCCTAAAATCCCAGGGGTGCCACTTTCACTTCCATTTTTGATGATGAGGAAGTGGACTAATAATACAAATAGAGGAACATCAAATTGACAGTCATACTTGTCAGTGTTACTTGTGGTATATCATAGTATAGCATTAGCTCTATAATTTAAAAAAATAACTTCATAATTCAAGAAAGCCAAATAATACTGACCAAGTATATCTTGAAAAAACCTTTCCACCAAATTCAACTTCCCATTTTTGGTGCAATTACAAAAACATAGATAAATTGATATATATTTTAAAAAATAAATTATATTAGCCTGGCCTGTGGTCGCACAGTGGAAAAGTGTTAACCTGGAACTCTGAAGTCGTTGGTTCACACCCGTAGGCTTGACCAATCAAGGCACATATGACAAGCAATCAATGAACAACTAAGAATGAAGGAATTATGAATTGATATTTCTTGCTCCACCCTCCTTGGTCTACCCTCCTCCTCTCTCTGTAAAATCAATAAATATAATCTTAAAGGAAAAACATTTCTTAGAATAAATTATATTAAATCCTGTAATCCATTTGAGAAATCTTGACAGCTAAAAGAGAAACGGTAAAAGAGAGGTCACATTTTGCTCTTTACTGCCAGTTTTGTTTTACTACCTTCTTAAAAGAGACATTGTGGCAGAAACCCTGACTGCTCACTGTTCTTTATCTGTTGTCTACGAGATTTTCAAGAATATGCAGTTGTCCCTGGTTTACAGAAGTGATTGTAAGACAATGAGTACACAGAGGCTTCTATCTTAACTGCTTGGTAGATCTGAGGATGACAGGTAACCTGTCAGCATACACATTCCTTTCTTTCTGCTATTTCCTGGCAGCTTATCCACCCTCTTTATTGTGCAGGTGCTTTCTTTTGGCAAGCATGTTCAGAGAATGGAGCAATCCAATCCAAACATCCGTGAGACACTCTGACAGAACATGTGCCACTTTGGAAACATTTGCACTTTCCATATGGCTAGGGGATCTTAGGCTATGAAATGATGATTATTTGAGTTTCATTCTTTGAAAAGCATGCAGAATTTATTATGATGCAAATGAACACATCTTTAGATAAATTATCAGGTAGTTGCACCATTAAATGAAAGAGAAGTTTGAGTTTAAATTCCCTGGTAGTCCAGAAGAGGATTATTATATTTAGTCATTTTTTTGGTCTACTTAAACTATTCTTAAAATTATAAAACTATTATAAAATTTTAAAATTTTGTATCACATATGTTTATTCCATGTGATAGTTCAGTAAGAGTGACAAAAGAACACACAAAAAAACACATTGGCTTAAAATTATGGGGTCTCATTTTTTAATTAATTATCCATTCATGGTGACTCAGTTGGCCTCGTGTCAAATGTATACAGACTGAAGATTGACACTGTCTGGAACACAGTATTCTGGCAGAGAGAAAGGTATACACAGGAGATCTAAAAACTAAACTTTTATTGGAAAACAGTACATGTCACTTTGTCTATGTATAATTGGTTAAAGGAAATTACAGTGCCATCCTGGTGCCCACAATCAATTTTGCTAAACTTTTTCTTCTTCCAAAGGAAAGGTATTCAAAAATTATATTTAAACCTAAGGTCCATGGAAGAAAAAGTGTATACCAATTCCTGGAACTATAAATGTATATTTATAAATTCTAAGACTATATATAAACATATATTCCAGAAATATATATATATATATAAACACACACTGTTCACAAAAATTAGAGGACATTTCAAAATGAATATGAAGTGATAAAAAAAAAGAAGCATTTGACTTTTTTTTATTAAACAAGAACATCAGAAAAGCAAACGATAAAGTCAAGGAAAGTTGATTATGCAAATGAGATGCAAAATCAACTTTTATTTCATTGGTGAAAATGCACTATACAAAAGCCTGAAAGTACTGGAGTATTTGCACATTCACTGATCTTAAAAGTGCATTTAAGAATATCCCCTAATTTTTATGAGCAGTATACACATATACTCAAAAGTACGCCATTATGTAATGAAATGTAAATTAAGCAATTTATGTCTGATTTGGATGTCACCTCTGCTATTGGTTTATTCTATCAGATGTTCATCTTATAAAAGGTAAAAGTAAAAATTAAAAACAATGACTACTACAATGGTTTATGTTCACATTAAATTTATTAAATTATACAAATATAAAAATATTTTTTCTATTCTATTTTTTTAAAACAAAGAAACATTACATTTTTAGAGTGATATACCATTATAACATTTTACAGTTAAAAAAAATTATTAGCATTGAAACTTTGACTTAAAATAAATGAAACTATTTATATATAAGGCTATTTTAATCAATATATTTGTATATTGAATATGTTTATACCAATAGATACAGCAAATAGTGTATCTACCAACAGATATATATGCACACATATTGCATATACACCTACAATTTTAAGTGGAATTGTCATCTCTTCAGTGTACATAAAACTTTAAAAAAGGTTAGGGCTGAGATACTACAGTAGTCATTGAGTATTGCTCATTTTATTTAATTTGTAGAATAGAAGGTAGATGTATTAACCTACTAATCAATGAACCTGGCAGTTTGGCTCTGCGAAAAGTACAGGTTTAACTTTTTGTTAACCTTGTGAAAATTTACAAGAGAAAGATGTATTTCTTTTCCTTTTTATTCTTTTAATAAAAAGAAATGAATCAGCCAAGTTTCTTTTTTAAAATAAAAGTTCATAGAACATATTAAGAAGTCTTTTGCCCTGGCCCGTTGGCTCAGTTATAGAGTGTCGGCCTGGCGTGCAGGAGTCCCGGGTTCGATTCCTGGCCAGGGCACACAGGAGAAGTGCCCATCTGCTTCTTTACCCCTCCCTCTCTCCTTCCTCTCTGTCTCTCTCTTCCCCTCTCGCAGCCAAGGCTCCATTGGAGCAAAGTTGGCCTGGGTGCTGAGGATGGCTCTGTGGCTTCTGCCTCAGGTGCTAGAATGGCTCTGGTTGCGGCAGAGTGACACCCCAAATGGGCAGAGCATCGCCCCTTGGTGGGCATGCCAGGTGGATACTGGTTGGGCATGTGCGGGAGTCTAATTGCCTCCCCGTTTCCAACTTCAGAAAAATACAAAAAAAAAAAAGAAGTCTTTTTAACAAAACCATATTTATTTGAAAAAAATGTTTACATTCAAAATTATTGATTTTGAATTAGAATTGTTGGATTAGAGTTTGTAAAATTTATCCTGGGATTCATTTCCTAAATCTGATATGCTAATATAAAAGTATAAATGTTGAAATATATTTCACCCAACATTTTTCACCCTTTATTATCTGATTTAACAAAACAATGCACACTGTCCATATCCAGGAGTTTCTCTTTATTTAAAAAACAGAGAAAGTATACAGTTATAAAATATATGATTCCTTTTGAATGGATAATTAGATCATGTATAAAAGGAACCCTTTTTTATGTAATAAGTTGGTATAGTTAGAAAATAAGATGAAAATATATAGATATTATTTTTAAAGTATTTTAGTTAACAACTCCATTTCAACTTCTCTTTGGAGAAAAAGAAATAGGGAAAAGGAGAGGAAGAATTAGAATATGGAGAAAGTAAAGGAAAGAAGACTGCTTCTGTTTATCAGCTCAAAATGTTTTCATGCCCAAAGATATTATGCAAGCCTGAGCTCATGAGTGGATAAGAAGAGAATGGATTTGCTTATGAAACTTGAATGTGAAAGTAGTCCTTGTAGCTGTTCTATGTGCCTGCAAGGCCCTGGGATGGATCTTATTATAGACTTGGATGGTCATAATTTTTTAAAATAACATTTGTAAATGTTCCATGTTTTTTTTCCTCTTGTGTGTGCAAGAGGCTATATTCTCCTCAAAATAATTTATAAATTGCCTTCTGCATTTGAGTTAGCATATCACCTTTCAATTTTTATTTATAGATCATTTTTACTTGATATTTTAATCCTTATAATTATTTTTAAAACTATAATTTATCTTGTCTATCAAAATAATTCAATAATTAATCACAACTATTACATTATGCAATATTTTGATGAATAATATAATGCATAGATGAGGTTGTATAAAGACAAAAAAATGCTTACCAGAAATGTAATAATTTCATAAATAATTTTATAATAAATTACTTAGCAGACACAATGAAAAGAAAAATATTTTGAATCCCAGAAATTTTTATTTCCTGGGATTCTCTACAGTTTCTTCATACTGACCAGGTAGCTGGACTATATATAGTATTTGTCAATGTTTACTTTTTTGTTTCATAACTTTTTGAGATTGATAGCTTAACTATCTCAGAATTAGAGGCCAACTTCACTTAGTTATCTATTTTACCTGATTAAAGTTCTTACTATAAATTATTATTCTGTAGAAACAACAATTAAATTAATCATTTTATGGTTAAGACATGAACCTGCAACCTTGGCTCATCTGGACAGTGCTCTAAACAACTAGCCATGGCCAGGAAACATTAATCAACTAATCAAAGTGAAGAATATTGGAACTCTGAAATGAGAGATAAGTACAAAAGATTAGCATCTATATACTATGGTAAATGTGTCTTCAGGCCTTGAACAAGTATTATCAGGTATATATGATTTTTCAAAATCTAGTTTCAGAACTATTCCTCTGGTTGTTACAAGTACCTACAAACTAATTCTTGTAATTCCTTCAGTATAAGGCCTGTTTTCAAACTTATCAGGTCCAGCATAGCAACAAGTGGTATATATTATGACCAACCCTAAGTGATGTTTTGGTGGATGGAAAAGGAAGTGAGAACAGCTTCAGAAGGGTTTATTCTTGCCTTGTGGGGAAAGGTCTCTGCAGCATCTTTCAACATAGCAAAAGTGCCATCTTTAAATGGGGAAGGATGGGCCAACTCTGCAGGTTCTGACATTTAATGTATGCTTAAATAATCAACATCCTCAAGGGCATCACTGCAGATGTTCTCATCCATGTTTCAGGGTATGAACTTTTCCCAACTAGAACCCTGACCTTAATGGAACTGATCTGCCTTGGCTAAACATTCTGACACCTTTGGAGCTCTGTGCCTCTAAATATTCACTTTTGCCTCTTTTTAGTTGTGTCTACTTTTCCACTATAGGAACGAGGGCTTCTTTGTAAGCTAACAGAGGTCTTCTGGCTCTCACACTTAGTCATTAGCAGCTTCTTAACCACTTTTATTCTCTCATTCTCTCTTTTCCAGATGTCAAAACATCTTTTCAGTATCCAGTTAACTCCTCTGCCTTTGCAAACATCATTTCTTTTACACACACACACACATATATATATATATATAATTTTTTTTTTTGAAGTTGGAAATGGGGAGGCAGTCAGACAGACTCCTGCATGCGCCTGACTGGAATCCACCCGGCATGCCCACCAGGGGCCAATGTTCTGCTCATCTAGGGCATTGCTCTCTTGCAACCAGAGCCATTCTAGCGCCTGAGGCAGAAGCCATAGAACCATCCCCAGCACCCGGGCCAACTTTGCTCCTATGGAGCTTCTCCTGTGTGCCCTGGCCAGGAATCGAACCCCGGACTCCTGCACGCCAGGCCAATGCTCTACCACTGAGCTAACTGGCCAGGGCCCATTTCTTTATGAAGCTGGAAACGGGGAGAGACAGTCAGACAGACTCCTGCATGCGCCCAACCAGGATCCACCCGGCACGCCCACCAGGGGCGACACTCTGCCCACCAGGGGGCGATGCTCTGCCCCTCCGGGGCGCCGCTCTGTTGCAACCAGAGCCACTCTAGCGCCTGGGGCAGAGGCCAAGGAGCCATCCCCAGCGCCCGGGCCATCTTTGCTCCAATGGAGCCTTGGTTGCGGGAGGGGAAGAGAGAGACAGAGAAGAAGGAGGGGGGGTGGAGAAGCAAATGGGCGCTTCTCCTATGTGCCCTGGCCGGGAATCAAAGCCGGGTCCCCCACACGCCAGGCTGACGCTCTACCACTGAGCCAACCAGCCAGGGCCTCTTATATTTTTAATACTTAGATCATTGCATCTGAGATGTTCCTCTCCATGTGGACATGTAATAAGGTTGTCAGGAGTGAAATCTCTAACAATTGGATCCCATCTTGTATAAGGAATCATATATTCCCCACTACCATTAAGGTGAGTGTTGGCTTGGCCTACTGGTGAGGAGTGAGCTAGTCCCGAGCTCCCTTCTTAGTGTTTGCATTCTCAGACTATTACTAGTACACCTGGGTTAGTTTAAGTCATCTGTCAGGCAGAGCCCAAGGTGGAACTAGAAGTATAGAAGATTGAGGACAAGATTGTGAGAGGAAAATGGGAGGAAGATACCTGGACAGGTGACAAGGCCATGAGACCAGAATGCGTGCCTCACTCCTATGAAGATGAGAAAAGAGGATTTCAATGCATTTCAAAGGAAGACTCGGGTAGTCCAATGAATTGTCCCTGAGCCAATGTCACCTACCAGGTGAATCCTGTAACTTTCCAGAAGGGGCCTGCTCTGGGATCTGGGCTCTTCTCAGTCTTTAGCTAAAAGCATCCTGTGGAAGATGTGCCCTAGGTATGCATGTGATGGTGGGTTCAGAGCATAGGGCGGGGTCCATGTCAACTATACTTCTTCCAGCAGGGGAGCTGAGCAGCACATTTTTATGGCCTGTCATCTAAGAGCCATCTACAGTACTGCATCGCAAGGCCAGCTGTACAGTAAAAAGAAGGGCAAAAATAATCTGCCAAATCTTGTATCCTTCTGTTTGTCTAAGATTCTCTCCAGGGCTGTTAATTCCCCACACATTTAGGTTGGATGTCCGTGGGTACCCAGTATGTTTCTTGGAGTCACGTGCCTTAGCAGCAACAGGACAACCCTAGCCTGAGGCGAGGGCTTGATTCTCCATGCTGGTGTATAATTGGTCACCACGAAAGAGGCTGTGGAGGGCTCACCCAACACTGTTTGCATTAAAGCTGGGTCAAGGGAAGCTGAGAGTGTTTGACGTGGTTCAGTAGATCGTTCTGTTACAGAGTTCCCTGAAAATGGAACACTGAATTTAGTCTATTCACTAGAATTTAATAAGTTTTACCTTCTCTGATTCTGGAAACTTAAATCACAACTCTTATTCTATATCTTAATCAAAGGAGGTACATTCTTCACCTTAGTGGATCTAAGCTGAGATTCATTATATCATATTACCTGATTTATTTTTAATAAACAAGCTCAGCTATTTATAAGATCATATATTTGCTGGGATATTTTTAAATTCAAATTAAAAAAAATAAACCCCTAATATTTACTTGGAAATTTTTTTAATCCTTCTAATTCAGTTGTGAATGAGGAGTGACCTACATCATCTTTTTTTCCTCTAATAGGAGGAAATAGGAACAGAACAGCACATTTAGTCTGAAAATAAGCGGCCTGGTTTGTCTGAATATATTTATAGCTGGTATATTATCTTTTGCTCTTTATGCTCAGAAGATTAGGGGTCAATGCATTTTGAAGGAGAAAAAGTAGAATTACCCTGGGAAGTAAAACTATTAAGAGCAATGGACTTTCCCACCATGAAACTGCACAAAAGACATACATATTGAGAACTTTCAAATGTGCCTTTAACTCCTGCATAGGGGGTAGAAGGCTAACAGAAACGACAGACAGTTCAGAAAGTAGCCTGAAACCAAGGTCAAGCTATCAAGTATGAAACGGTTGAGCTTATACTAGTTCCAAACAATTTCACGCTGCAGGTGGGATCAGATCAAAGAGACGAAAGCAGTTAAGACCAAAGATGAGAAAAGGAAAGATAGGAAAAGCAAGCATCTTACATCCTACTAAATACTATTTGTTTTGTGTGATTTAAAAATATCCTCATGTACGTCTGCCCACCCATGATCGCACTTTTATATTTACAATATAGTTGCTTATCTTCTCATCAGTGCTATGCCTCCCTCCTACTTAAAAAGCCTCCATATCTGAATCTTATGTCATCCATGGTGTTTCGTACACCTTCATGTTGCAGGAAATCTGCTGGCTGCTGGTCAAATGCCTCAGTTCTTGCAGATGTTAGCCCTTATTCATTATTATTCTCTTCAGACTACACCTGTCTCAGTTCTGTTTGGTTTTATTATCCATGGAAATCAGCTCTCCACACGTGGGTCTATAGATTTCTTGCCTTTTTCTCTTCCATGCCTTTCTATTCCTGTATAATAGTCTTGAACCCCTAAAACTGAACTTCCCCACTATACTCTGCTTCAAGCACCACACAGTTCTCAACCCCCATCTTATTCATTTACTCCCTCTTGCTTTGACTTTTTAAAAACATCATTAAGCCTCATCAGCACCTACAACCCACTATCCAATAATATCTTCCTGTCCTCACTTCCTTATTTAGCTTAAATTTTATAATCACTTTCTCAATAGACTCTAATTGTCTTGCTTCCTCTCTCTTTTTGACAGCTTCTTTTGTTTTAATCAAAAATCATATTTAAATTTAAGTATCCAACCCAAGTCCTCATTCTTGCAGCTGAAAGTATGGAAGGAAAATAACATTTTTACTAGTAATATAAAATTATATTATGACCATTATGGCCATCACTCTTACACAGAAACCTAATGTTGTTTAGCTATTTCATTTCCCTCTTTTTTAGACAATGCTGTCATGTTTTTCCTTGGTCCTCATGTTGGCAATAAAACCTGTTCAGCCTCAGTCAATGATCTAGTTTTCTATATGACCTAAAAGAGCCAAGCATCCAGAAAAGGGCTTCCAGGTGTCCCAACCACTTGCACCCATCTACCAACATAGGCCTGTTATGACAGATTAACGACTCTTTCTTCTCTCTGAGGCCCAATTCCCCTCCCTCCTTTTAAAAATCAGGTTTATTCTCAGTTCTTTCCTACATCATCAGCTTTACTTCTCAGCTGGCTCATTCCTCATTCCCAAGAGCAAACTAACATGATGTTACTTCTCCCATTCAAAAAAAGAAAAAGGAAAAAAAGAAAAAAAAAACACTTTTATCTTAATTTTTCTTTCTAGTAATCTATCTCCTCTCTGACATGAAAAAAATTCCTCACTCTATTTTTTGTATACTTTCTCTCCAAATTTCCTCATCCTGCTTTTTGTTATCTGCTCTTTGATTTGTGTATAGCTTCTACCCCATTATTCAAACATCCTTATGCCAGTTGAGAAATTCAATATCCATCTTACTTGATAGATCAGCAGCCCTTTCTCTAACTGTTTCATTCTTTCTTTAAAATAATTTCTTGTCTGACCAGGTGGTGGCACAGTGCATAGAGCGTCGGACTGGGATGCAGAGGACCCAGGTTTGAGACCTCGAAGTTGACAGCTTGAGCGTGGGCTCATCTGGTTTGAGCAAGGCTCACCAGCTTGGATCCAAGGTCACTGGCTCAAGCAAAGGGTCACTCGGTCTGCTGGAGGCCCACAGCCAAGGCACATATGAGAAAGCAATCAATGAACAACTAAGGTGTCGCAATGAAAAACTAATGATTGATGCTTCTCATCTCTCTCCTTTCCTGTCTGTCCCTATCTATCCCTCTCTCTGACTCTCTCTTTGTCTCTATTAAAAAAAAAAAATTCCAGTGGTCAGGTTTTTATTGTCTTCCTTCACTCATGCCTTCTTAGTCTCTTTTGGTGGTCTTCTTTTTTTTTTTTTTTGTATTTTTCTGAAGTTGGAAATGGGGAGGCAGTCAGACAGACTCCATAATGCGCCCAACTGGGATCTACCCGGCACGCCCACCAGGGGCGATGCTCTGCACATCTGGGTCGTTGCTCTATTGCAACCAGGGCCATTCTAGTGCCTGAGGCAGAGACCATGGAGCCATCCTCAGCGCCTGGGCAAATTTTGCTCCAGTGGAGCCTTGGCTGCAGGAGGGGAAGAAAGAGACAGAGAGGAAGGAGAGGGGGAGTGGTGGAGAAGCAGATGGGTGCTTCTCCTGTGTTCCCTGGCTGGGAATCAAACCCGGGACTCCTGCACGCCAGGCCGATGCTCTACCACTGAGCCAACCGGCCAGGGCCTGGTGGTTCTTCTTTATATCTAGTGTCTCATAATAAAGGAGAGCCTTAGGTTCAGTTGGGGACAATTTTCTTTACATTTTTCTCTTTGGTGATCCAAACTGATCTCATGGCATGAAATACATTTTATTTTATGAAACTGATAAATTTATTTGTCCATTCTAATTTCGGTTTTCTTTCATTAAGGAGAGGACATTGGAAAGAACGGTCCTGCCTACACTTGTAATGCCTTACCCAATGATCTAGTTGTTCTGGTTGGTATTGGAGCCATACTTTACTCTGTCTTCTGTCACTTTGAACTTTCTATCCAGGAGAAAATTCCGATGGTTCCGCTTTGAAAATGTTCCCAGAATCTTTATCTCTCACCATCAGTATCATGAGTTTTCTGGTCAGGCTACTAGCAGACTTCCTCTGAATAAACTCATGGGCCTTTTCTTCCTTCTCCCAGCCTTTTACAGAGATTTCACTGATATTGTTCAAGGAATAGTCAAAGATGACACAATCAGTCCAAATCAAAGCTAAAGTATTTTCGCTTTCACTCTGGAAGATGATTGACTCTATCTGAATGTGTAATCTGAGGGCAAAATGTAAGGCTGGAAGGAGAACAATCTTCTGATTAACATAGATTCTGAAAGTTTCCTTTTAGCTGATTTTAGGGGATTGAGAACTACCCGAGGATTGGTCACTGTGCCATGATGATACCATTTATGTAGGTAGCAATGAGGGTACAGTTTCCAAAAATTTTAGGAGAAATTTTTTTAAAGTCCAAACAACTCCAGGTTATTCAGTGAGCAGACACTAATCACATGTGAAAGTTCAAGTAAGGGTTTCCTTTATTGTATTTAACCTTTTTCATTGTTTCTCACAAAATTTAGTCCTTTGTTAATCCCCTTAAGTACTAGGAGATAGATCATCCCATATTGGAAATGATCCAGCACTCAAAAAAAAAGTGTCATTTACAGTTTGAATTTTAAGTTATAGAAAATTATATGCTTTTGAAAACAAGTTAGCTGTAAAATTCAATTGGTTTGATGCTAAGAAACTGCCCTCAGCTGCCTAGTGCAGAATTAGATAAGAGGCAAGAAAAATGACTCCACTCTTTTCAATCCCCTTCTAAACTGCTTGTCTGATCTACCTCATTAACTCTTCTTAGAACTAACTGCTAAATCCTAATGTGTGCTTAGCACTGTGGTGTTGTGGCTGCAGTGGTTTGACTGATATTATTTCTGAGGAGCAAAGCATTTAAAAATGTATTATGCTAAATGACTTTTCTGTAAATATCCACCTCGATTGAATATATGTGCTGCCACTTTCTGAGTTTCCATTTAATTATGGCTGCTGAAGAGAGAACCTCTGTGCCAAAATAACGCTAGCTCTAAATTTATGCTTCCACGGGAAGGAACCCAACATTAAGTTTCAGTGGACTGTTTTCAGAAGCATTGTGGGAAGGCTCAGGAATAGCAGTGATGGTAAGGAACGTCAATCTATTAGAACTGGGTGCTTGAGCAAAAGGGCGGCCTCCGGGACCTATAAGTGTGCTTGTTAAGAACATGTATTTTCGGGATGTGAATACTGTTCTAACATATTTTTGAGAAAAACACAAATCTTTGTATTTCTCATATTTTTTTCTGTAGAGCTACTTTACGTAATGCCTGCCAAAATCTCAGCTAAAAATTTCTAATGTGCTAAATAAGCTAATCTCTGAGATATCTTCCAGCTTTAAAATTCTACAGCTATATGGCAGCTAGTACTGAAAATGTACTCTTGGTTTTAGTTTGTTCCCTAAAATAAAGCTGGAGTAAAACAGATGAAGATCCAGGTGCTACAAGAAAAGCAAAATGACTAAGTGCATCAACACGAGGTACATAATGTCCTCATTGCTCAACTGTAAGCCACATTTTATGGAGCAGTTTATCCTTGAGCACAGACATACATGTACCCTGTATGTGGAAAAAATAATTACATGCCAGAAAATTAAAAGCATGTTAACCAAGAAACTTATAAAGTCTGGTAAGTTTGATTATTTTATTATATTTTCTCGACTATTTTTTAATAAATATATTTCTATCAATTAAAGATTGTCCAAAAGTTATAGGTACTTGATATAGTGAGGTAAGGTTGGTGCATGTGAATCATGGCATTCTGTTTTGTTAATCCCCCTAAAAAGTTGATGCGCTCTATGGTTGTATTTTTTATGAATTAAAAAAGAGAAGAATTTATGACTAATAACAAATATATGTATATACCTACAGATGATTTAGGAGGTAAGAATTTTAAAATAATTTTCAGACATGTTGATTGCTTAAATCATTGACTTTCGACTTTCCACTCACTGAGAAAACAAATGAATTTAACAGAAAAATAAATTAGGAAGTTAGATGTACATTGTAAACATGACAAGACATTCAAGTAAATATTTAAAACATAGATATAATTGTTTGATATTTGTGTTTAATTATAAAAAATATATACAACCAAACTGTTCACAGTAGCTATGTACACCTAAATGAAACAACACAAATAAAAATGATCTCTTAACATATGCAACTTTTTTTTTTCACAGATTGATGCTAAAGTTTACTTTCCCCATTGGTTAAAGTTTCTCTTTCCCAAGGAATCGCACATTTTAGTCATTTAGACATTGTTTAGAGGTCTGACTATACAATTTACCCTCTACAGGAGACCTTCTATCAGGAGTAATGGGAAGCTGGAGGCAGAGACAGTATGGAGAATACATGAATTCTGAGTGCAGAGTGATGAAGAACGTTCCAAAAGATGTTTGAAAGCTAAGGACCAGAGTAGGATGTGACTTTAACAAATTAACTTTAGTTTAATCTTGTAAATTACATGTTTATAGTGTTATTTCTGCTTAGAAACACAAAGATTATTAGTATAAGCTTTTCCAAAGTGGAAACGGAAACAGCATTGACAGAAAATCACTGAATTTAGAATATGTCTTCTCTCTCAAATCTGGCAAGACCACATATGTGTGCACTAATACTTGCAGTTGTTGTCAGAAATTAGACTTTATATTTGAAGTGTACTTTTCTAATTTGACCAGCAGGAAAAGAAATAGAATTTTTAAATACAACATAGGAAATGGATTTTCAAATAAAAAAGTGTTGGAAAACAGGTAATAAGAAAGTGTAAATATATGAGAGATAGAAAGATATATAGAAAAATGACAGGTAGGTAGGTAGGTAGGTAGGTAGGTAGATGGATAGTTTTAATAAATTAAGACTAAATAAAATAAATCTATAAATAATACAGTTTTGTTGAATCTTCAAAGAACAAAAATAACCATATAATCTGTTTCTGCCCAGCCTCTCTGCCTTGAGTATGTGAATGAATGACCACACATCTGCCAAATAATGAAGCAGAAGCCAATTTGATTCTGAAACCCCAGGAATAGAACTGGCTTTTGACAAAGGGATTATATTCTCATTTTCACTAAGCCTTTAAGATGTACTCTCAAATACATATTCTAACTGTGATAGTAGCAGACATAATAATCCATGAAAGAAAAAACTTGGTGGATAGTAACAGAATTCAGACAATGAAAGTGAGTCAACTAGAATGCATTTAAGCCCCACCTTGTTGATTTATGACAATGAGAGTTCAAGTATAGCTGTGTAGTTACTTAACATTAATACTATCAGTTTCAGAAATAAGACAAAAATGAATAGTGTCAATTTACAAGGAGACTAAACATTTTATCTTTTTTAAAAAATAAATAAAATGGATGTTTGATTTTGACACTGTGAAAAAGAATATGTATTATTTAGTTTTAAATTTAGTAGTTCTGTTGGTTAAGCTGTCTATTCTCACTTAAAATTCTTATTATAAATGATTTGATATATCTAGGAATAAATTATGTTAAAATACTTTTGATAATACAGTAAATTTTTAAAAATAACTTTCAAGTTCTGACCAGTGGTGGTACATTGGATAGAGCTTCAGCCTGGGATGCTGAGATCCCAGGTTCATAACCCTGAAGGTGCTGGTTTGAACGCAGGCTCATCAACTTGAACATGAGGTCACTGGCTTGAGCATGAGATCATAGAGGTGGTTATTCCATAGTCACTGGCTTTAGCCCAAAGGTCATTGGTTGAAGCCCAAGGTTGCTGCCTTGAACAAGGGGTCACTGGCTGGGCTGGCGGCACCTCTACTTATCAAAGCATGTATGAAAAGCAATCAATGACCAACTAACATGATATAAACTATGAATTGATGCTTCTCATCTTTCTCCCTTCCTATCTTTCTCCTTTTTTACCCTCACTCCTTTCTCACTCTCTCAAAACAAACAAACAAAAAACACAAACAAAAACCTTCCAAGTCGATATTTGAGTTTCTATTATTGTAGGAAAATCTACATAGTAAAACATGACACAGTTTGCATTTTTATCAATATAGTTAAGATTTTAACTTTTACACACAAATAAGAATTGTTTATTCCTTAGGATTATAGATTACTGTTAATTGGTATTTTTTATTGCTAGTGGCAGGGAGATAACTACTGTAATAATAATTTTTACTGTGATGGTGAATATTTTTTTTTGAAATAATATATGATGAGACAATAGTACTTTAAACTGTTATCTTTAGCCTTAGTAAAAATGAAATCCTGCATTATGGTATGAATGTGCAACCAACATATTGTCAACTAAGCATATTCTTCCATAAAAACAAAATATGTGACACTGTTTTGAAAGATGTACATTAAATGTCAAGAACATAAGAGTAAGAATCTGCATAAGAAAGAAATTGGAAAAATGGTGAGAATAATTTTGTTTAGCAGGCATTTGACTAGTTTATTTATTTGTGTAGAATAAATAATTTCCAAATAATCATAAATTCTAAGTATAGTCCTCAATATAAACACTTGTGTTTTAGAGGCCTATTTTTGCTTTATTTGGACAACTTGAGTTGAGTGTGAGAATTTTGTCTTCTAACACTTCTTTTATATTCTTAAGCATAACATTATAATTTAGTAAGATCTAGATTTAGCAGATTTGAATTTAAATTGGTTCTCATTTCATATTACCTACGTATATAGAATCAGTGCTTACTTACATTTTTATATGCAATTTTAGAAAAATTAAATTGAATTATAATCACAAGTCAAATTATTGGATGTCAGAGGCTTAGGACAAAGTGACGACTACACTGCAGAGAGATATATAGAGTGTTTTGGCGATAAGCAAAATACATATTATTTATGTTAGTTTTCAAGCTCATACTTTGGCATTATTCATATAATGGCATAGTTAAAATATTTGCAGATTGTTTATTCTTCGAGTTGATTAATAAAATAAAAACACTGTAGAGGTATAATTAAAACTGAAAATTCAAGTTTCCTTTTTCAAGTACTCATGTAACTTAGCAAACAGTTTGAATAAATGAATGATGTGCCAATTCAGGAATCTGGTAAAGGTTGAAAAAGGCTATGAGAAACAAAAAAAATTAATAAATATAAATTAACAATTAGAGTATACATATACTAGCACCGATAAATAAATTCAATAGTTGGTACTTTGAAAGAAACCAATTAAATAGATAAACCACTAGCTAATCTAATCAAATGAATAATCACTAATTTTAGGGCAATATTTTACTCAATTCTGTTAAAAAAAATTGGAAATTGACTTCAAATTCTGAGAAAATATAAAATACCAAGAGAACATTAGATGTAAACAAACCAATTATCAACGTAGGATTCAAGAAAGCTGTCAAACAACTTCATGTCAAAATAAAATAAGCAACTTTATCTAACTTCCCAGATATAAATGTTTCTGGTGAACATTTAAATTTACATATTTAAATGTTTCCAAACAGAGAAAGTAAGAAATTTTTCCTGTGTTTTCCACCAACCTCATTTTTAAAAAGTTAACATAGGCCCTGGCCAGTTGGCTCAGTGGTAGAGCATTGGTGGGCATATTGAAATCTCAGATTCGATTCCCAGCCAGGGCACACAGAAGAAGCGACCATCTGCTTCTCCACCCTTCCCCCCTCCCCCTTTTCTCTTTCTTTTTCTCTCATTTACTCTCCCACAGCCATGGCTCAAAGCACGTTGGTCCTGGGTTCTGAGGAAGGCTCCATGGCCTCTCTTCAGGAGCTAAAATAGCTTGGTTGTTGAGCAACAGAGCAGTGCCACAGATGGGCAGAGCATCAGCCCCAGAGTAGTGTTGCCTGGTGGATCCCAGTCAGGATGCATGCAGGTGTCTGTTTCTGTATCTTCCCTACTCTCACTTGATAAGAAAAAAATCTATAAAATAAAAAAAAATAATAAAGAGTTAACATAACCTTTCTTTTTATGCTCTTGGTCCTTTTCAAATTCTTCTTGATGTCAATAGCGGGCTAGGTGAATTTGATAATGGCCATCAGGTTTCTCCGTACATGCATGGGTATGTTGAGTTGCTTCAGACAGCTTCCCTGGTCTACTAGAGGATTGTAATGTCTGTGAAGCCTGAGGGGTGAATTTATATGAATGTTTTCTCATAGGGAACACAGTCTGACAGCTGACAAATCAGGCCTGGACACCTTACAACTATTAAACTAAGAAAAAGTTTTCTCTGGCTGTAAAATAACAAGATTGTCATTACTGCTTGGGACAGCTGTTTTATTTTTCCCTTCTACTGTTCTAGATAAGATTAACCCCATGTTAGTTCATTATAATTCATGTAATTCCCTTCCTCTCTATTTAAATGATTAACTCAATGTATTATTATTATAGCTACATCTAAATCATTAATTATTTAAAGTTAAATATAAATATTATGAATGAGTTGAGTTTATTCTATATTAAATATTTTAGTAATCTCTTTCCATAATTTTTACATCAACCTTGACCAACGTGAAACAAGTTATAATTTGAAGAAAAGAAAATGAAATATGAAGTTGAATATTAGTTAACAATGAATAATAGAACATTTTCCAGTTTTCTGTGGTAAAATATATATAACATGAAATTTACTATTTTAAACATTGAAATATATAGTTCTATGGTCTTAAATGCATTAAATTGTTATATAATCATTACTATCATTCATCTCTAAAAGTTCACTAGAAATTAAAAAAAAATAAATAAATGCAAAACTTTATTGACCTACTTAACCTTTTTTTTAGGAAATAGAATAAGAAGAGAAATTTTCTGTATATTTAAGAATAGCCATTCAATTTTAATAATCAACCATAGCTAGTTCTAAATTTAATGACAAAATAGCCAAAAGTAAAAAGTCTCTTTTTTTGGAAAAAATTATTCCACCATTGTCAAAGAACTGACTATACAGATACTATAAGAAACAATAAAATGCCTTATAATTAGGTGCTATACATAAATATTTAAAAAAATTTTTATATAGAAAAGTAATTTAATATGATGACATTGATCAATAAGAGTACATAGGTTCCAGGTAAACATGCTTATAGCATTTGAAGTGTTGATTGCATTGTGTGGCCACCACCCAAAGTCAAATTGTTTTCTATCACAATATATTTGTCCCTCTTTATTCCCCTCCCCCCAATATCCTCTTTCCGAATCCTCTACCCCTGGTAATCACTTCATTTTTATTTATGTCCAAGAGTCTCATTTTTAAATCACACCAATGTGTAAAATAATAGAGTTCTTAGCTTTTTCTGATTTACTTGTGTCACTCAGTGTAATTTTCTCAAGATCCATCCATGCCATCATAAATGGCAGTGTGTCACCATTTCTTATGGCTGAATAGTACTCCATTGTATTAATATACCACATCTTCTTTATTCTATCCTCTACTAAGGGACATTTTTATTGTTTCCATGTATTGGCTACTGTGAATAATGTTGTGATATACATAGAGGTGCATGTATCTTTGTGTACTAATGTCTTTGAGTTTTTTGGGTAGACTCCCAGTAGAAGGATTTCTGGGTCATATGGTAGTTCTATTCTTAATGTTTTATAAAACCACCATACTTTCTTCCATAGTGACTGTACCAGTTTACATTCCCACCAGCAGTGAATGAGGGTTTCTTTTTCTACACTTTTCCAACACTTGTTATTGCTTATCTTGTTAATAATATCAAGTCTAACAAGTGTGAATATTAATTATAGCAAAAATAGATTTCAAAATTTCAAATAAAATGTATAAAATGACTCATTCTTTCTCCAGATGGTTTTTACTTCAGTGAATTGCTGCCAAGACACATATAAAATTTTAAGTTAAAAATCAGTGTATATAATTTCAAAGTTTTCTGAATCTTTGGTTATTATTGATGAAATAAAAATTATAAATTGCCTTTTCTATAGACTAGTCTATAGACACACACACACATACACACACACATATATATATAATATATATAGACATATATTTAGGATATGATAACTTGATAACTTTTAGTGTCTGATCTAAAATTCCAGGTTTTAAAAATAAATTCTTTTGATTGTTTTCTTTGACTTTCTTCTACAATATAACTTTTATATTTTAAACTGTAAAATGCATTTATATTTGAATTTCACTTTAAACTGTTTAACACATTTTACTTTTCTAAAAGTAAATGTATTTTATATACTAAATATTATTTTTTATAAACCATCTTTATAACAAGTAGTTCTTTCTCATTTTTCAGTAATCTTAAACAAATCACAGACATTTTAAATGTAAAATATAAATGTTGCCTATAAACACCAAGAAAGAAGAGATACTAGAGTCTCTAACCAAATGACAATAATTTAGAGCATTAAAAACTGTTCTCCCAAAATGGTTGCTTTTTTACTAATTCCCACTCAACTTGTCTCAAAACCTGATTTAAGGTTTAGTAAAAGAATTGCATATTGTGAAAGTGCAGATTTAAAACTAACTCTCCGAAGTGTCGAGTTTCTCAGCAGGAATGTGTGCACACCTTATCTTATTATCTTGTACGTCAGCTGGATTCAGTCAGAGAAACAGAAGCCACTCAGCACAGTACTTCAGGCAGTAAGGAACTGAGTGCAGGAATAATTAGTGGCTTATACAATCACTGGAAGACATGAAGTAGTAAAGGCCAAGGAGGCTCATAGGAAATAAAGATACATAAGAAACCAGGTGAACTGTTCATGAGGATTTCTGCTGCCTGATACATTGAAATGGGTGGTTTTTTCTGAGGACAGAGGGAACTCTTAGTGAGGCTTCAAGTTGGTTGCTGACAACATCCATGAGCCTCTTCACAGATTCCACTAGTGAATAATTGCTTGGGATTCTCTTTAAACTTCCAAATTGTGTATGAGTGTCTCTCATTAGGAAACTCAAGACTAGAACACTGTGAGTTAGACATTCTGAGAAATTTAGATCTAGGCTCCTCTATAAAAATAAAAATAAATGCAGAAAATACAGACTTGCTAAGGAATATTCTGAGAAAATCACAAGCCTCCTTCGGAAAGGAGTGGAGGAATGTTTGTAGAAGTTAGATACAGAAACCCTTTCCTGGGCCTTCCAAAGCAACGAAATTCAATCTTAGATTATCCCCAATTTACTCGAATTGTTCTTTTATTGATAGCTGAGAAAATGTTTAACAATGCTGGAAAGTCAATTCTATTTCCAACTTAATTAGTATTTCATAAGTTCAGAGCAAAACCTTAATAACTGGTGAAACATATCACAAGAATGAAACACACAATTACTTCAGAGACCCTAGTAGTTTGCAGAGAAGGGAAGTAACACAAACATTAGAAAACAGCCACCAAATCTATATAATTTGCCACCAAGTGAGTCAGATTTTAAATATTATTCAGATACTGAGGCTGATTTTGCCAAATAAAAGTTTTATTATATTCAGCTCAAGAAAGAACTGTCTGATCTGTACCGAAGGCTTACAATCACAGACACAGCCTCAATTTGTATCCAAGGGCAGACATTTTCAAGATGTAAAAATTATGGAAATTCAAAAGATTATACTGATTATCCTTTTATCAAATAGCTTAAGATCTCATATCCTTTTACAAGCCCTAACTATCAAGATTGATTAAATCTTTCTGATTCTCAGCCAGATATGTGATTGTTAGTGCGCTGTGCAAAGTAGAGACAGTCATGTAGAATCAGGATCAGCCAGCATTTGTGGAGGAACTGTGACGTTCTAGAGAATCGATGACTCTGCTATGCACATGCATTTGACATCAAGGGCAGTGTATAGAACATAATGATGTGCTTGTTTCACCAACCGTCTGTTTAGACCTCTTTCAAATCCTGTTCTATTATGACTCCAGAGTCTAGAACAAATAAAGTTTCTTATTTACTTTCAAAAATCTACTGAAATTGCAGCTATTTCCATTTTAAATTTCAAGCATAAATTTTATACTGCAAATTGAACATTCCAGACAGCTTTTATTTACACTAATGAAAGGTATATTTCTCTATATCAGAAGTCTTTTTTTTTTCATGTTTTTATTAAATTTAATGGGGTGACATTGATAAACCAGGATACATATGTTCAGAGAAAACATCTCCAGATTATTTTGACATTTGATTATGTTGCATACCCCTCACCCAAAGTCAAATTGTCTTCTGTCACCTTCTATCTGGTTTTCTGAAAATCAGAAGTCTTATGATTCTTAAAATTTTGTTCTTGTCAATTTTCATCTGAATCTTCAGACATTTTAAAAGTTAACAATATCCTGTTGTTTTTATTATTACCTTAATACTTGAGAGCCACCAAATCTCATCTTCTCTTCAGTCTGTATCAGATCATCACTTCTAGGGCTGTGCCTTAGATTAGGTTGCCTAGAAACAGACTCTGAGATTGGGGACCTATTGCAGATTTTAATGGGGAAGAGCTCTGCGTAACCCTGTGAGGAAGCCAGGAAAACATGGATTTAAGGTGGCAGAGCAGGAAGCTAACTTGTGGAGCCCAAATGGAGACCTGGTGTTGAGTTACCTTTCCAAGATACCTCAGATTGAGCCATTTGTCTCCTGCATTAGCTAATCATGGCAGGAGACTTCTCACATGTGTAGAAAAGTGTTAACACAGCAGGCCCGACTGACATCCTATGAAGGACCTGCTTACAAGTTTGGCCTTTGGCTGACATCCAGGAGCCTGGATTTCAGGATGGCTACCACCATTCTGGTTACCTGCCCCTAAACTGACTATTCAAACAGTAGGATTTACTCTGATTAGCTGCTTTACTTCTGGGAATCTGGAATTTTTGGTACATGACAAGCAAAGTGTACCTACATGATGAGTCCCTAATAAAAACCATGGACCCTTAACTTTTAATGAGCTTCCCTGGGTAACAACATTTCACACACGTTGTCACGACTCATTGCTTGAGGAAATAAACCCTTTCTGTGTGACCGCTGGGAGAGGAGTGTTAGAAATTAGCATGTGGCTTCCTCTGGACTTTGCCTTATGTGTCTTTTCCTTTTGCTGATTTTGCTTTGTATCCATTTGTTGATATGAATCATAAGCATGAATATGACTACATGCTGAGCCCTGTGCGTCTGTCTTCTTAGTGAATCATCAAACTTGGGGTGGTGGTCCTGAAGACCAGAGCACCACAGAGGAAAGCTTGCACTTAAACACAGCAATATACTACATTCAGGGACAATAATTCCCAGGGGAGTGGCAGCTTTGAACCATTTGCAGTTGGTATCTCCAGGTGCATGGAACACACATTTGTCAGACTCAAAGAGGGGATTCAGAAGAAACACCACTGATCCAATAATGTGAATGACTTTGCCACTCAGATGCACATAATTTTTCTTTCAATTGTGCCTCATCTGGGAAGAACATCTTTAGAATTCCAGTTAGCTTGTTTCCTGGAGCACTAACAAGAGGCAGGTTAGCGGAGTGGAACTAAGGCCTCTACTTCTGCAGTGTCGCTAAAATTCATCAACCACTTCTCTCTCCCTTTTCTGTGTTTCCTCAAACTTAGCCAGCATCCTCATAAAAACTAGCACGTTGCTTGTCTATGCAGTTGCCTGGTAGAGATCACCCAGAATTTATACCTAAGTGTCCCAAAATCAATTGGTAGCATGATTTTCTCAAACAGTATTTCCTCAAATATAATTTATCTTTAAAATGGGGAATAGAATAACCAAGAGATTGATTGATGCATCATCTGAGCCCCCAAACTATTCTTATTGTATTTGCTTTTATTATATAATAGCAATGTTACCTCCTTATTGTGATCAATACAAATTACCCACATCAGTAAGGTAACTTTTTATCTATCAGCTTGTCTCTTAAAATGAAGAGCTTGAAGTGACTGGGAAGCATCTATAACTTAAAACTCTGTGGAACTCCTGCTGTATATATCCAGGTTGAAGCATTAGCTTTACGGGAACTAAGACTTCTCATCTTACAGAGTCCAAATTTAAGGGATTGAAAGTACAAATAACTCAACTGCATCACGGAGAGTTATAGTAAGTGAAGCTTCCATTACTTCTATTCTTTGATTTCTAAATCTCTGTATTGTACCTCTTGCAGGTACTAAACCACACACCCTATTGATTACACTGCATACCACATCCTGGAGGATGGCACTCTACAATACCAGGACATGTTCTTCCATCTCATGCCTCCAACTGCATCCTTTAGAGGTTGTTTCTCTATCAGGCTGGCAATTTCTGAGTGGACCAAAATGGTGAAAATAGTGTCTTTCATGTTTATGTACAGTTGTCACTGCTTCCTAATATGAAGTAGGTCATTATTTCTAGGCAATATTTTGTGAGATCATGTGCCAGTCAATGGAAGACTTGAAGTATTCTTATATTTATGATGTCTATGGTCCTGCAGGCTAGAAAACAAAACGGTGCTAGAAATACTGATACCTGTCAATCCCATTCAAGGTAAATTTCTGTTCCTTTCAGAGTAGAAGAAGTAAAAAATAATGAACTTGCCACCAAATGACTGTTTTCCTTGTAGCATGGTTTCACAGGAGGCACAGAGTTAGTCTCTGTTCCAGACAGGTCACATAAGTGGCAGGAGCTACATTAGAGTGCCTATGCCTAGCAACCATCTCTGCCAGTGTAGCTTTTCCATTCACATGCCCATTGTTTCAGCATTGGGATGGTAAATGACAAAAGTAACTAAAGTCATTTGGTCTAGTCATTCTATCTACTTGTTTATTTAGCTGTAAATTCTCCCTTGTAGTGTCAAACATGACACAGTGATTATTGCACTGCATGTTCATTCCAGTAGATTCACATCCATGACTTTTCCTCAGAGATTGTCAGTGATCTCTGTTTCTCCTTCCGTGTCTGTGTTCAGTAATATAGGCCATTTGTCAGTGCCCATGAGCCCCCAGATATATTCTTTCCTCGGGTCACATTTTTTTTTCCTGCACAGAATTCATCACCTGAAGCACTTTCCGTTAGGCAGACTTTCTCTTCTTGGTTTCTTCAAGGCCTCCCTTGAGTGGAATTATGTAGAGTGACACCAGCCTATTTTTGACTTATATTTGTATATTTTGACTCTCATCACCTTTGATCCTAAATATACAACCTTTGTATTACTGTGGGTTGATATAAGATTGGTCCATCTTATTAGTTGATGGATTAGACATGACCTTGCTCGATTGCCCATGATTTAAAGCACCATTTCAGCAGCATATCATGAACTACTATTCCAATGTATAGAGTTTCCAATATGCACTGTTTCTCAATGTACACAGTTTCTATGACTTTGCTTTAATATCCTAAAATACTACATTGTTCTTCTCTTATTGAGGATGGTGCTAACTTCATATGAAATCCAAAGATACCTCAAGTACTAAGAGCCTGATGAACCACATGGCCCAAAGTGAAGAGCATGGGACTTGGGAAAATTGCAAAGCACTTTCCTTTCCTCCTCTGAACCATATGCAATATTGTAGCCTTCTGTGTTATCCCACAGTCCCAAGTATAACATATGCTGTTCTCTGAATCTGAAAAGGTTTACAAATGTTACACTTCCTTCTTACTTCTAGAAGGGAATGTCAATTATATCTCAGTCCACTTGACCCTGGGTCTTCATAATGTTTATCTCCCACATATCTGACTTTGGATTTCTCTACTTTATACAGTACCCTCAATAAATCATCCCATTAAATATCTTTCAGCTTCTGTTGATAGATGTTGTCCAGCTCATGCTGCTTTTTTTACAGATAGTCTTTACCTTCTTTCTGCAGGCTCAGCATTGCCCCAGATTGTTGGTCTGGTTGTCAGTGAAGAAACTGGTGACGATCCTGGGACGAATAAAGAAGCACTTGCTTCTCTTCAGATTTCTGTAACATCTTTCAGAAAGTAGGTCACATCATTTAACAGAGGACAGTGGGTCACATTTAGGGTCCAGAAGGTATAAACAACAGCCCCTAACAAAGAAAAATTTGCAACTCCCAGGAAAGCACACTTAGGTATGTCTGGAGACATTTTAAACTATGGTGAATTACAGAGGAGGTATTGTTGGCACCTAATGGGTAGAGATCAGGAATGTTGCAAAATACCCTGCAGTGCAAAGGAGAGCCAATCACAACTAGGTATTTACATCGTTGAAAATCTCAATAGTGCTGAAGTTGATCATGTTTGGTTTAAAAAATATATAACAGTCCAATTCATTTCCTGTATCTACTGAGATATTTCCTTCTGCAATCTCAGGGCTCCACTCTTTTTTTAAAATTATTTTTTAAATTAAATTAGTATATTTATTTATTTAAAATTTTATTTAGAAAGTTAAATTTAATGGGGTAACATTGACCAATGAGAGCACATTGGTTTCAGGTAAACATCTCCATAGCATTTGAATTGTTGATTGTGTTCTGTGTCCACCACCCAAATGCAAATCATTTTCTGTCATCATATATTTGTCCCTCTTTACTCACCTCCACCCCACTTCCTCTTTTTAAAAGAGCCTTGTGATTGGTTTAGAAGTCTTATCAGGCTAAAGAGTTCATTTTTTTTTAAAGTAGTATTTCTCTTGTGATTGTCATATGCCAGGTTTGTTCTACTTTCTCTACCCAACAGAAAGTTGTTTCTATCATATATATGACTTTCAAAGGAGTTTTTTTTTCTTTTTTTTCTTTTATTGAATCACTTTTAGAGAGGAGAGAGAGAGGGAGAGAGAGAGAGACAGAGAGGAGAGACAAAGAGAGAAGGGGGAGGAGCTGGAAGCATCAACTCCCTTATGTGCCTTGACCAGGCAAGCCCAGGGTTTTGAACCGGCGACCTCAGAGTTCCAGGTCGACGCTTTATCCACTGCTCCACCACAGGTTGGGCCAAGGAGTTTTCTTGTAGGAAAGTGGGACTAGGCATAGAAAGCAGCTCATCAGCAGCATGGTTGTAACTGAGGTTTCAGCCAATACAAGTAGCTCTAAACCTGAGTGACCTTTATGAGACAGGCTAAATTGTGTCATAGAGATGGGCCTTTGTGTTCCTACATGAGTCTGCCATGGTCTCAGGCCGACTCCTGAGAGAACAGTGAAGAACACAGCTGTGAAATGTCAACAACAGATCTTCCAAGAGGTTAAGCGATGGACTTGCAGACTTTGCATAGCATAAACACAGAGCTTTGTCAAAATGATTGGCATGTGGGTCTAGGATCCTAACACCAGAGACAGAAGTATCCTGAAATGTACATAACAGATCTAAAATAAATAGAAATGAAATATAAATAAATAAATAAATAAATATTTTTATTAAGGATCCTAAAGCATTAAATAGAAATAGAAGTAAATGAATGAAAATGGTGTCCATAAGTCTTTGTTGAGTTTAAGAAGAAAAGGATGTGGATTAATAGATGGTTACTGGCAGTAAGGGAGGCAGATGGAAGGTGAAGAATTGATCATGAATAATCTACATAAAAGCTATTTATAAGAGCAAGCACTTCTATTTTTTGAGAGGAATAATTAAAATAATTTTTTATTGAATTCCAGGTGGTATCATGAATTATACGTTTCTGTTGTTGGGCAAAACTATATTTCCCACCATGGTGTTGACCTGTTTTTTTTTTTAAGAAAAGATTCTGCCATATGTCTTTCTCCAGCATGTTGGTGCCTGAACAGAGAAACCAACTAAAAGAAAAGTCTGAATTTTCAATTTAAAGCGATGAAGTAAAGTTGTGTCTGCTAAGCTATGTTATAAGGTTGTCATTTTTTCATTTTATGTGAATTTTTATCTCTTTAGAAAAAATTTTATATCTGCCTTCGAAATGTTTTGATATCAGTATCTGCTATTTATCATTTATATATTATATTTACTATAATCATGTTGATAAAAATATCTTAGCTTTTCTTTCTGTGTTTATTTTGATCTTTGTCATCTCTCTAAATATATTATGGAAGGCATCTATGAAAAAACAGTGTTATACATTCCTTCCATAATTGTGCTTTCTTTCTACTATATTTAAGAAAATATTGCCATTCTCTCATACTCAACTTTTTTATTGTTCCTGCTACTTTATTGTTTGTAAATTTGATCCTTAATCCATACTACACTAATTATAAGCTTATAAAACATAGCAAATTTGATTCCATTTCAAATGTAGGCTTCTTTAATACATTGAGTATATATTATAAAATTAGCTGGATATTTTTAAATATGACCAATAAAAATAATAAAACTAGTAGTGTATATGCAGCATTTTTTTTTTTATTTTAAATCAGTGGTTCTTGACTCTGGCCAGTTGGCTCAGTGGTAGAACATTGGCCTAGGATTTGGATGTTCACAGGGTCCAATCTTGGTCAGGGTACACAAGAGAGGTGACCATCTGCTTTTCCAAGCATCTAACTATCCCATCTCTCTCTCTCTCTCTCTCTCTCTCTCTCTCTTTTCTCCTCCCACAGCTATAGCTCGATTGCTTTGAGCTCATCAGCCTGGGTGTCGAAGATACCTCCATGGAGCCTCCGTCTCAGGCTCCAAAAATAGCTTAATTGTGAATATGGCTCCAGATGGACAGAACATTGGCCCCAGACAGGGTTGCTAGGTGTATCCTGGTCAGGGCACATGAGGGAGTTTGTCTATCTCCAATTCTTTTACTTGGAAAAAAAAATTTTTTTAAATAAATAAACCAGTGGTTCTCAACCCACACACATGCACCCATGTACTTGGCAAAGGACATTTGGTGATATCTGGAACATTTTAAATTGCCACAACTGGAATTAATACATTATCCACAGAGCAACACTCAACAACTAGGAATTATCTAGTCCAAAATAGCAAGAGTACCTAAATTTAAAAAAAACTTGTTTTAGATATTCTTATATTGTTAAAACATTGAAAATGCCAGCTTTAATAAGATTAATAAGTGAAGCTTGATAAAAATTATGCTACTGCCTGACCAGATGGTGGCACAGGGAATAGAGTGTTGGCCTAGGATGCAGAGGACCAGGTTCGAAACCCCAATGTCACTGGTTTGAGCGTGGGCTTATCTGGTTTGAACATAGGCTCACCAGTTTGAGAGCCAGGTTGCTAGCTTGAACATGGGACCATAGACATGACCCCATGGTCACTGGCTTGAGCCCAAAGGTCATTGGCTTGAAACCCAAAGTTGCTGGCTTGAGCAAAGGGACACTGGTTCAGCTGTCCCCCCACCCCCAGATCAAGGCACATATGAGAAAGCAATCAATGACCTAAGGTGCTACTATAAAGAATTGATGCTTCTCATCTTTACTTCTTCCTGTCTGTTCCTCTCTCTGTCTCTTTCACAAAAATAAATAAATAAAAATAAAAAATAAGTCTGCTATTGATAAAAGAATATTTTGAAGTTTTTTCTTGCTTTTGTTTTATTTAAATGGTTTTACTTAAAACCATTTGTTTTCATAGTATTCTTAGTTCACTTTGATAATGAAAATAAGAAACAGCAGCTCTGCATCAAATTCCAATATACAAAATGTTTCAACCCATATACCATTATGTTATGCAGCTCAAATTTCTAATTAATTAAAATATATTAGAATAAATATTGCAGTGTATCATTTAATTTTAATGTTTATTTTTATTTCTACCATTTTAAATTTAAGTTTTATTTTCTAGTGTATTGTTTCTGTTATTGAAGTAGTATTGAAATGCATTATTAATACATGGCTTGTGTCATAAATGGTACACTCAAACTAATTTATGTGTAATCAGGTAAACTAAGTATTAAAATTAAAACAAAAACAATAAATCATACCATTAGGATAGTAGGCCTAATAAGGTATGCAGAAGTTTATTGAGTATTACCTAGGGCTCATAAGTAAGATAGAATATTTATAAGGTTGTAAAAAACATGAAAATAGGGATTTTAACTTCATTTAAAAGTGACAAGGAAATTACCATTAAGTTGTAAAAATTGCTTCCCTTTTATGCTCCAGGTTGCTTTTATTTCAATTTGACTAATTCTTCATATTTTTAATCAGCTTCTTTCTAAACTTTATTCTGAACTAATGCTTTCTTTGTTCTCTCCTTTAGAACAAATGTCATCTTTATAAATCATATTAATGTATCTACATTCCATTGACACTGTATCAGAATAAGTTCCTCTTAAAGATATATTATTGTGACAAACTTTTTCTTAGATAATATCAAAATAAAATTTTCTTTTTTATAACAAAGAAAAACATAATGCACATACTTCAAATATAGTTCCTATTATTTTTATAAAACAGAACCTTTACAATCACAAATTAGCTCCAAGAAAGCATACATTTTTTTTCTTTTTCTTTTTTCTTTCTTTCAAAGTGAGAGAAAGGGAGATAGAGAGACACTTGCATGGGCCCTAATCAGGATCTACCCAGCAACACTGGTCTGGGCTGATGCTCTGCCCATCTGACACCATGTTCATAACCAAACTATTTTTAGTGCCTAAGGCAAGGCTCCACAGAGCCATTATCAGCACCTGGGCTAGTCTCCACCTGGGGCCGATGCACTCGAACCACTTGAGCCATAGCTGCAGGAGAAAAGGCGAGAAAGAGAGAGAGAGAGAGAATGAGAGAGAGAAAAGGCGAGAAAGAGAGAGAGAGAGAGAATGAGAGAGAGAAAGAAAGGAAAGAGGAGGGGTGGAGAAGCAGATAGCTGCTTCTCCTGTGTGGCCTGATCAGGAA